>NC_048569.1:22939890-23094890 GCF_013265735.2 Oncorhynchus mykiss | reverse complement strand
ACACACACACATTAGTATTATTATTTTAAAGGGAAAAAAATAAAATAAAGGGAACACTTAAACAATACAATGTAACTCCAAGTCAATCACACTTCTGTGAAATCAAACTGTCCACTTAGGAAGCAACACTGATTGACAATACATTTCACATGCTGTTGTGCAAAACAGGTGGAAATTGTAGGCAATTAGCAAGACACCCCCAATAAAGGAGTGGTTCTGCAGGTGGTGACCACAGACCACTTCTCAGTTCCTATGCTTCCTGGCTGATGTTTTGGTCACTTTTGAATGCTGGCGGTGCTTTCACACTAGTGGTAGCATGAGACGGAGTCTCATCCAGGATGGCACATCAATGCGAGCTGTGGCAAGAAGGTTTGCTGTGTCTGTCAGCGTAGTGTCCAGAGCATGGAGGCGCTACCAGGAGACAGGCCAGTACATCAGGAGACGTGGAGGACACCGTAGGAGGGCAACAACCCAGCAGCAGGACCGCTACCTCCGCCTTTGTGCAAGAAGGAGCAGGAGGAGCACTGCCAGAGCCCTGCAAAATGACCTCCAGCAGGCCACAAATGTGCATGTGTCTGCTCAAACGGTCAGAAACAGGTGGGGGTTGTGCTTACAGCACAACACCGTGCAGGACGTTTGGCATTTACCAGAGAACACCAAGATTGGCAAATTATTCACAGATGAAAGCAGGTTCACACTGAGCACGTGACAGACGTGACAGTCTGGAGGCGCCGTGGAGAACGTTCTGCTGCCTGCAACATCCTCCAACATGACCGGTTTGGCGGTGGGTCAGTCATGGTGTGTGGAGTGGCATTTCTTTTGGGGGCCGCACAGCCATCCATGTGCTCGCCAGAGGTAGCCTGACTGCCATTAGGTACCGAGATGAGATCCTCAGACCCCTTGTGAGACCATATGCTGGTGCGGTTGGCCCTGGGTTCCTCCTAATGCAAGACAATGCTAGACCTCATGTGGCTGGAGTGTGTCAGCAGTTCCTGCAAGAGGAAGGCATTGATGCTATGGACTGGCCCGCCCGTTCCCCAGACCTGATTCCAATTGAGCACATCTGGGACATCATGTCTCACTCCATCCACCAACGCCATGGTGCACCACAGACTGTCCAGGAGTTGGCGCATGCTTTAGTTCAGGTCTGGGAGGAGATCCCTCAGGAGACCATCCGCCACCTCATCAGGAGCATGCCCAGGCGTTGTAGGGAGGTCATACAGGCACGTGGAGGCCACACACACTACTGAGCCTCATTTTGACTTGTTTTAAGGACATTACATCAATGTTGGATCAGCCTGTAGTGTGGTTTTCCACTTTAATTTTGAGTGGGACTCCAAATCCAGACCTCCATGGGTTGATAAATTTGATTTCCATTGATCATTTTTGTGTGATTTTGTTGTCAGCACATTCAACTATGTAAAGAAAAAAGTATTTAATAATAATATTTCATTCATTCAGATCTAGGATGTGTTATTTTAGTGTTCCCTTTATTTTTTTGAGCAGTGCATATATAATGTAAAATAAAATGAATCAGTGTACTGGTAAAACAGTTGGTTATGATAGGGAAACCAGCTATACATTTAAACCCTACACGGAAATGTGCATCAGAACTACCATGTGGGTACAACATTTAAAATTACATAGAGTAAAAAAATATTTTGATGGAGGAGAAATTACTATTTTCAAATTATAAGAAAGGAAGACGTTCCTAACCAAATACTGTTGGTTTGTTTTTGTTTCCTGACTGTGTTTATTTTTTTATTTTTTATGTCAGTTTTATTTAACCAAATAAAATGTTATTTGTCACATGCAGATGTTAATGCGAGTGTAGCGAAATACTTGTGCTTCTAGTTCCGATAATGCAGTAATAACCAACAAGTAATCTAGCTAACAATTCCAAAACTACTACCTTATAGACACAAGTGTAAGGGGATAAAGAATATGTACATAAAGATATATGAATGAGTGATGGTACAGAGCGGCATAGGCAAGATACAGTAGATGGTATTGAGTGCAGTATATACATATGAGATGAGTATGTAAACAAAGTGGCATAGTTAAAGTGGCTAGTGATACATGTATAACATAAAGATGCAGTAGATGACATAGAGTACAGTATATACGTATACATATGAGATGAATAATGTAGGGTATGTAAACATTATATTAGGTAGCATTGTTTAAAGTGGCTAGTGATATATTTTACATCATTTCCCATCAATTCCCATTATTAAAGTGGCTGGAGTTGAGTCGGTGTGTTGGCAGCAGCCACTCAATGTTAGTGGTGGCTGTTTAACAGTCTGATGGCCTTGAGATAGAAGCTGTTTTTCAGTCTCTCGGTCCCAGCTTTGATGCACCTGTACTGACCTCACCTTTTGGATGATAGCAGGGTGAACAGGCAGTGGCTCGGGTGGTTGTTGTCCTTGATGATCTTTATGGCCTTCCTGTGACATCGGGTGGTGTAGGTGTCCTGGAGGGCAGGTAGTTTGCCCCCGGTGATGCGTTGTGCAGACCTCACTACCCTCTGGAGAGCCTTACGGTTGTGGGCGGAGCAGTTGCCGTACCAGGCGGTAATACAGCCCGACAGGATGCTCTCGATTGTGCATCTGTAGAAGTTTGTGAGTGCTTTTGGTGACAAGCCGAATTTCTTCCGCCTCCTGAGGTTGAAGAGGCGCTGCTGTGCCTTCTTCACGATGCTGTCTGTGTGGGTGGACCAATTCAGTTTGTCTGTGATGTGTACGCCGAGGAACTTAAAACTTGCTACCCTCTCCACTGCTGTTCCATCGATGTGGATAGGGGGGTGTTCCCTCTGCTGTTTCCTGAAGTCCACAATCATCTCCTTAGTTTTGTTGACGTTGAGTGTGAGGTTATTTTCCTGACACCACACTCCGAGGGCCCTCACCTCCTCCCTGTAGGCCGTCTCATCGTTGTTGGTAATCAAGCCTACCACTGTTGTGTCGTCCGCAAACTTGATGATTGAGTTGGAGGCGTGCGTGGCCACGCAGTCGTGGGTGAACAGGGAGTACAGGAGAGGGCTCAGAACGCACCCTTGTGGGGCCCCAGTGTTGAGGATCAGCGGGGTGGAGATGTTGTTGCCTACCCTCACCACCTGGGGGCGGCCCGTCAGGAAGTCCAGTACCCAGTTGCACAGGGCAGGGCTTGATGACGAGTTTGGAGGGTACTATGGTGTTAAATGCTGAGCTGTAGTCGATGAACAGCATTCTCACATAGGTATTCCTCTTGTCCAGATGGGTTAGGGCAGTGTGCAGTGTGGTTGAGATTGCATCGTCTGTGGACCTATTTGGGCGGTAAGCAAATTGGAGTGGGTCTAGGGTGTCAGGTAGGGTGGAGGTGATATGGTCCTTGACTAGTCTCTCAAAGCACTTCATGATGACGGAAGTGAGTGGTGGTGGCCCTCTTGAAGGTAGTCGTTTAGCTCAGTTACCTTAGCTTTCTTGGGAACAGGAACAATGGTGGCCCTCTTGAAGCATGTGGGAACAACAGACTGGGATAGGGATTGATTGAATATGTCCGTAAACACACCAGCCAGCTGGTCTGCGCATGCTCTGAGGGCGCGGCTGGGGATGCCGTCTGGGCCTGCAGCCTTGCGAGGGTTGACACGTTTAAATGTTTTCCTCACGTCGGCTGCAGTGAAGGAGAGTCTGCATGTTTTAGTTGCGGGCCGTGTCAGTGGCACTGTATTGTCCTCAAAGCGAGCAAAAAAGTGATTTAGTCTTCCTGGGAGCAAGACATCCTGGTCCGTGACGGGGCTGGTTTTATTTTTGTAATCCGTGATTGACTGTAGACCCTGCCACATACCTCTTGTGTCTGAGCCGTTGAATTGAGATTCTACTTTGTCTCTATACTGATGCTTAGCTTGTTTGATTGCCTTGCGGAGGGAATAGTTACACTGTTTGTATTAGGTCATGTTTCCGGTCACCTTGCCCTGATTAAAAGCAGTGGTTCGCGCTTTTAGTTTCACACGAATGCTGCCATCAATCCACGGTTTCTGGTTAGGGAATGTTTTAGTCGTTGCTATGGGAACGACATCTTCAACACACGTTCTAATGAACTCGCTCACCGAATCAGCGTATTCATCAATGTTGTTGTCTGACGCAATACGAAACATGTCCCAGTCCACGTGATGGAAGCAGTCTTGGAGTGTGGAATCAGATTGGTCGGACCAGCGTTGAACAGAACTCAGCGCGGGAGCTTCTTGTTTTAGTTCCTGTCTGTAGGCAGGGATCAACAAATTGGAGTCGTGGTCAGCTTTTCCGAAAGGAGAGCGGGGCAGGGCCTTATATGCGTCGCGGAAGTTAGAATAGCAATGAATAGCAATGATCCAAGGTTTTTAACCAGGTAGGCTAGTTGAGAACAAGTTCTCATTCGCAACTGCGACCTGGCCAAGATAAAGTGTAGCAATTCGACACATACAACACAGAGTTATACATGGAATAAACAAAACATACAGTCAATAATACAGTAGAACAAAAGAAAACAAAAAGTCTATATACAGTGAGTGCAAATGAGGTAAGTTAAGGAAATAAATAGGCCACGGTGGCGAAGTAATTACAATATAGCAATTAAACACTGGAACGGTAGATCGGCAGAAGATGAATGTGCAGGTAGAGATACTGGGGTGCAAAGGAGCAAAATAAATAAATACCAGTATGGGGATGAGGTAGGTAGATAGATGGCTGTTTACAGATAGGCTATGTACAGGTGCAGTGATCTGTAAACTGCTCTGACAGCTGGTGCTTAAAGCTAGTGAGGGAGATATGAGTCTCCAGCTTCAGAGATTTTTGCAATTCGTTCCAGTCATGAACTACTGAATATAAGATCAGCGTCAACTCACCATCAGTACGAGGACAACAGGACAACGGAGTGGATCCCATGCTGCGACCCAAAAAAACGACTCCGAAAAAGAGGGAAACGAGGCGGTCTTCTGGTCAGACTCCGGAGACGGGCACACCGTGCACCATTCCCTAGCATTCTTCTTGCCAATGTCCAGTCTCTTGACAACAAGGTTGATGAAATCCGAGCAAGGGTAGCATTCCAGAGGGACATCAGAGACTGTAACGTTCTTTGCTTCACGGAAACGTGGCTTACTGGAGAGACGCTATCCGAGGCGGTGCAGCCAACAGGTTTCTCCACGCATCGCGCAGACAGAAACAAACATCTTTCTGGTAAGAAGAGGGGCGGGGCGTATGCCTTATGACTAACGTGACATGGTGTGATGAAAGAAACATACAGGAACTCAAATCCTTCTGTTCACCTGATTTAGAATTCCTCACAATCAAATGTAGACCGCATTATCTACCAAGAGAATTCTCTTCGATTATAATAACAGCCGTATATATCCCCCCCCAAGCAGACACATCGTTGGCTCTGAATTAACTTTATTTGACTCTTTGCAAACTGGAAACCATTTATCCTCTAACTTCCACGACGCATATAAGGCCCTGCCCCGCCCCCCTTTCGGAAAAGCTGACCACGACTCCATTTTGTTGATCCCTGCCTACAGACAGAAACTAAAACAAGAGGCTCCCACGCTGAGGTCTGTCCAACGCTGGTCTGACCAAGCTGACTCCACACTCCAAGACTGCTTCCATCACGTGGACTGGGACATGTTTCGTATTGCGTCAGACAACAACATTGACGAATACGCTGATTCGGTGTGCGAGTTCATTAGAACGTGCGTTGAAGATGTCGTTCCCATAGCAACGATTAAAACATTCCCTAACCAGAAACCGTGGATTGATGGCAGCATTCGCGTGAAACTGAAAGCGCGAACCACTGCTTTTAATCAGGGCAAGGTGTCTGGTAACATGACCGAATACAAACAGTGCAGCTATTCCCTCCGCAAGGCTATCAAACAAGCTAAGCGTCAGTACAGAGACAAAGTAGAATCTCAATTCAACGGCTCAGACAGAAGAGGCATGTGGCAGGGTCTACAGTCAATCACGGACTACAGGAAGAAATCCAGCCCAGTCACGGACCAGGATGTCCTGCTCCCAGGCAGACTAAATAACTTTTTTGCCCGCTTGGAGGACAATACAGTGCCACTGACATGGCCTGCAACGAAAACATGCGGTCTCTCCTTCACTGCAGCCGAGGTGAGTAAGACATTTAAACGTGTTAACCCTCGCAAGGCTGCAGGCCCAGACGGCATGCCCAGCCGCGCCCTCAGAGCATGCGCAGACCAGCTGGCCGGTGTGTTTACGGACATATTCAATCAATCCCTATACCAGTCTGCTGTTCCCACATGCTTCAAGAGGGCCACCATTGTTCCTGTTCCCAAGAAAGCTAAGGTAACTGAGCTAAACGACTACCGCCCCGTAGCACTCACTTCCGTCATCATGAAGTGCTTTGAGAGACTAGTCAAGGACCATATCACCTCCACCCTACCTGACACCCTAGACCCACTCCAATTTGCTTACCGCCCAAATAGGTCCACAGACGATGCAATCTCAACCACACTGCCCTAACCCATCTGGACAAGAAGAATACCTATGTGAGAATGCTGTTCATTGACTACAGCTCGGCATTCAACACCATAGTAACCTCCAAGCTCGTCATCAAGCTCGAGACCCTGGGTCTCGACCCCGCCCTGTGCAACTGGGTACTGGACTTCCTGACGGGCCGCCCCCAGGTGGTGAGGGTAGGCAACAACATCTCCTCCCCGCTGATCCTCAACACTGGGGCCCCACAAGGGTGCATTCTGAGCCCTCTCTTGTACTCCCTGTTCACCCACGACTGCGTGGCCACGCATGCCTCCAACTCAATCATCAAGTTTGCGGACGACACAACAGTGGTAGGCTTGATTACCAACAACGACGAGACGGCCTACAGGGAGGAGGTGAGGGCCCTCGGAGTGTGGTGTCAGGAAAATAACCTCACACTCAACGTCAACAAAACTAAGGAGATGATTGTGGACTTCAGGAAACAGCAGAGGGAACACCCCCCTATCCACATCGATGGAACAGTAGTGGAGAGGGTAGCAAGTTTTAAGTTCCTCGGCATACACATCACAGACAAACTGAATTGGTCCACTCACACAGACAGCATTGTGAAGAAGGCGCAGCAGCGCCTCTTCAACCTCAGGAGGCTGAAGAAATTCGGCTTGTCACCAAAAGCACTCACAAACTTCTACAGATGCACAATCGAGAGCATCCTGGCGGGCTGTATCACCGCCTGGTACAGCAACTGCTCCGCCCTCAACCGTAAGGCTCTCCAGAGGGTAGTGAGGTCTGCACAACACATCACCGGGGGAAAACTACCTGCCCTCCAGGACACCTACACCACCCGATGTCACAGGAAGGCCATAAAGATCATCAAGGACATCAACCACCCGAGCCACTGCCTGTTCACCCCGCTATCATCCAGAAGGCGAGGTCAGTACAGGTGCATCAAAGCTGGGACCGAGAGACTGAAAAACAGCTTCTATCTCAAGGCCATCAGACTGTTAAACAGCCACCACTAACATTGAGTGGCTGCTGCCAACACACTGACTCAACTCCAGCCACTTTAATAATGGGAATTGATGGGAAATGTAAATATATCACTAGCCACTTTGAACAATGCTACCTTATATAATGTTACATACCCTACATTATTCATCTCATATCAGTACGTATATACTGTACTCTATATCATCGACTGTATCCTTATGTAATACATGTATCACTAGCCACTTTAACTATGCCACTTTGTTTACATACTCATCTCATATGTATATACTGTACTCGATACCATCTACTGTATCTTGCCTATGCTGCTCTGTACCATCACTCATTCATATATCCTTATGTACATATTATTTATCCCCTCACACTGTGTACAAGACAGTAGTTTTGGAATTGTTAGTTAGATTACTTGTTGGTTATTACTGCATTGTCGGAACTAGAAGCACAAGCATTTCGCTACACTCGCATTAACATCTGCTAACCATGTGTATGTGACAAATAAAATTTGATTTGATTTGAAATTAGTATGGGTATTTGAACACAGCTTGGGTATGTGAGTATATTGATAGAAAATGTAAGTCTGCTTTGATGGCAGGTTGAAACCTGTTATCAGCATGGATATTGCGGGGATAGCAGAAAAATACCAAAGCGTAGCTTCTGGGGAAATTAGTCAATCGAAAAGTGAGTGTAGGGCAATATTGGTTACATTTATGACAGGAAAGTATAGGGAATACACTTACCCTAACCAATTCATCTATAAACGCTTATGGGATTTTCCCAGTCTGGTTAATACATTTAAATATATATTTTTATTTTCTCCACCGTAAGAGTTAGGGAGAATTAACACGGAATGTAGACATAACTTGTAACGACGTAAAAAAAACAAATGAGGGTTTCCATCAAATTAAAAATCATTGCGGAGTAAATGTGATTTCATTATGTCGCAAAGGAAAATATAATCTGCTTTTATTGACCTTGCCAGATCCGTTTTCAAATCAATGAATGTTGATTTAACTCGTTGACTGCTAAATCCCCTTTGCAGATGTGAAATATTTGCAATGAAACACTAGGCTTAACTTTCAGGCTATTTTCTGGGAAAATTGTGTCATTATTATATGCCAGATGTTAAGACTACAAACTACAAACCATTATAATAGGGTTATTTGCGGGATATACTGGTCATTTCAATAGCATTGGGTCTATGTTACTGACTGAATGGAAGTTGTGAGGCAGAAAGAGGCTCAAGTATTGTGAACTATTTAAACTCCCATCGAAATGTATATTTGTCCTAAGGCGATTTGGCAAATCACATGTTCATCTTCTAATTTCTGTGAAGCAGAAATGGAATATCCTATAGAGGTTGGTATTAAAAATAGAGTAATATTGTCTGGGTAGACAAATTAAAACAATGCCTTGTAATAATGTGAATGGAAATATGTTAGTGGTTTTTGGATAGTCTGGATAGCCATGTTTAAGTCCGCGGGTGAAAGCGTGTCATACTCGCTGGGCTATATCAAGCTGTAAGGGACACAGTTGGACAATTGAAGCAGAGGTCTGAATAGTTAAATCGGAAACGTTCTTTGACAGTTTCTGTTTTTTGTTGCTCAGTTTTGTAGTTTAGGTAACACCATTGCATTTGAGCAGGAAGGTAATGTCATTTAAAACAATAATCTGTTTCCATTACATGGAACAGTGGCAAGTATCTAAAGTCAATGTTTTAGTACTGAACATTTACCTGATGAATATTGAGCTGATGGTGCCAACTTTTTGAAGGTCCTAGATTTGTTAAAATAGGTTTTATTTTGACTAAATTAATGCAACAGGTTAGACTGATATGATTACCAGAAAGGGGCTCTGGGATTGTTTAGTTTAGAAGGTGTCTATTCCTCATAATGGGACACTATATTATCTGATATTGTTTGAGTAGGATTCTTTCTTCCAGGACTGATGGAAGTCCACTACAGTATATATGTTAAGGGGAGCCCCCACATTAAATAAGGCCTGGGATATGTTGTTTGTTTTTACCCTACATCATGAATGTTTGTTCATGTTTCAATACCATGTCTGATTTATAGTGTGGGATTATTTTATTTGGTTTCAGTGGGTTTTTCATGGGTTCGAGCCGAGGTATCTTGAAAGGGGTACACAAATGGAATTTTCTGAAGTTTTATTTTTTAATTGAACATGTATTCTTTTGATAAGGAATGTACTGAATAAACTGCAACCTGGGCTATGAAATGTTTGACTGTTTTTAAATCATTAATCTAATACAGAAAGAAACACTTATTTGAAGGGTTTGAATGACCTCTGACCTCTGTCCTAACTTTCTAGTGTGGTTTGATCGCCCTCACTGGAAAGCCGAGAGATGGTTTGTTGATGATTTAAGGTAATTTGTAATACTGATTTGAAGGTCATTTATAATACTGATAATTATGGAGAAGTTTCTAATTAATAGTTATATGTGTATTTCGGACCACGAGAAAGATAGAACTGTCTCTGGTCTATTTTTATATTCCTTGAATCAAGTTGTGGGTACAATTTTTTTCTTTATGGAGTTATTATGGGTAGTGAATCTAATTAGATGTTGTTATTTTAATTTGTTTTCATTCTTAACCAGTAGTGTTGTTTTGTTCGTGTCAAAATGGGGAGATTTGAGGTTTTTGGATTACGTTTACACACCTTGAGTAATATGTCAGGATGTATTGAGTGATATATGAAGGAGTGTATTGTTGCGTTGTTTGTTCTGTTTGGATAAATCTCACCAGATTGGGTCTGCTGGATGATCTAGATAATTTCCTGATCCTATGACTCTGTGATGAGGTTGACAGTGTGATAAGGGGAGTATAACCAATTTGGAAAAATTGTTTCAACAGAATGTGTTGTTATTCTCTGAAATTTGTATTAATAATAAGTAATAATTTGTCATATAGTAGATAATTTGTCTAGATTTCCTGAAGCAGATATGAACTGAACTCCACACCACAAACGGTGTGGACCTCAAAACCCCCTCTAACCGGCTGAAGAACTGGAGTTCAATAAGGCCCTGTCCTGCACCACATCTATCCCAGCCAGCAACCAGCATCCAGTTGACGTAATTAACAGTCTTTTCTCTCAGGAGTGCAACAGAAGTCCACGTGGAGTGAGCATGGAGAGAAATCCTTTCCAAAACTACTCATATTGCTGGTATACTGGTTGGCAAACGGACAAGACATAGTAAGAGTTGTGGTGGGGTTCAGGTTAGAAATTGAAATTGGGACATTGTCATGGGCCATCTACTTTTAACTATGAAGCTATCTGAAGAAGAAAAATGAAGGGGGGGGGGGGGGGGGGGGGGGGGGACTGTGCCTGTATTTGATTTAGACTTGTCTAAAATTGATATTTTGGGATTATCAAATTCATTTTCTATAGGATTGAGGTCAGGGATTTGTGATGGCAACTCCAGTACCTTGGACCAAAGTTGGAGTGAAATATTTGGTCGACCCATCCTCTCTTTAGTTTATCATGGTTGCTGGACTGGAGATTGGTCTCTTGGAGAAAAACAATGTCCAGACTTAAGATAAGCACACACTCGGCTATGCTTGACCACATGGTTAATTCCTTTTAAATTCCAGGTGATAAAGCAAGTGGAGCCTAGAGTATGTGAATTAGGCATAGTCATAGTAATTAGAAATGAATGTTTGTATACTCACATGGCCAGTGTGCTGAAAGGTCAGAATAATAAAATATAAAGGAAAAAAAAACTGCTAAAAACAACAAAATACGCAGAAGAAAACCTTTGACGCCTCTGCTGGCCTTCCCCCTGTTGGAAGGCTGCATCTACCTCTCCTAGGCTAGAGCAATACTACCATGTTAAACTGAACCTCAGTAGAGCTCTATCCAGGGACAACATAATAATTTTATACATAGGGAAGGGGATTCTGGAGGGAACCACCTCAGTTCTCTAATGTATCTTATGCAATATGCATATTTGAAGGATAAGAAAGAATATATATTATACAAAAAAAGAGGTATATGTCTGTCCTCCCCCCGTCCTGCGGTATTAATTACCATCTGTACAACCTGCAGTCCCGTGCCAGTAGCCACTAAGCAACAAAGGGGACCAACCACTCAAATAGTAAAAAATAATACACATGGTCCTTTGAGAGTATAAAATTGTAGGTATTAAACATGCTCACAGTATGTCAGTAGGGTATCCTATTAAGGCATGGAAAAGACAGCTCAGCGACTAGCCTAATTAGTAACACCCCATCTAGCATCAAGGCTGTCTAGCCACAGCTAGTTGGTAAAAGCTAATTGTGCCATTTATTGTAAAAAATGTATTTTTTTATTTCACCTTTATTTAACCAGGTAGGATAGTTGAGAACAAGTTCTCATTTACAACTGCGACCTGGCAGATAAAGCTTAGCAGTTTGACACATACAACAACATAGTTACATATGGAATAAACAAACATACAGTCTATAATACTGTATATAGACTTTTTCTACTGTATGTGCAAATGAGGTAAGGGAGTTAAAGGCAATAAATAAAAATAAAAAATATATTTATAATTATTTCACCTTTATTTAACAAGGTAGGCTAGTTGAGAACAAGTTCTCAATTACAACTGCGACCTGGCCAAGATAAAGCATAGCAGTGTGAACAGACAACAACACAGAGTTACACACGGAGTAGACAATAAACAAGTCAATAACACAGTAGAAAAAAAGGAAAGAAAATAGGCCATGGTGGCGAAGTAATTACAATATATCAATTAAACACTGGTGTGATAGATTTGCAGAAGATGAATGTGCAAGTAGAGATACTGGGGTGCAAAAGAGCAAGATAAATAAATATATACAGTATAGGGAATGAGGTAGTTGGATGGGCTATTTGCAGATGGACTACGTACAGGTGCAGTGATCTGTGAGCTGCTCTGACAGCTGGAGCTTAAAGCTAGTGAGGGAGTTATGAGTCTCCAACTTCAGTGATTTTTGCAGTTCATTCCAGTCATTGGCAGCAGAGAACATTAAGGAAAGGCTGCCAAAGGAGGAATTGGCTTTGGGGGTGACCAGTGAGATATACCTGCTGGAGTGCATGCTACAGGTGGGTGCTGCTATGGTGACCAGTGAGCTGAGATAAGGCGGGGCTTTACCTAGCAAAGACTTGTAGATGACCTGGAGCCAGTGGGTTTGGCGACGAGTATGAAGCGAGGGCCAGCCAACGAGAACGTACAGGTCGCAGTGGTGGGTAGTATATGGGGCTTTGGTGACAAAACATATGGCACTGTGATAGACTGCATCCAATTTGTTGAGTAGAGTGTTGGAGGCTATTTTGTAGATAACACCACCAAAGTCGAGGATCGGTACAATGGTCAGTTTTACAAGGGTATGTTTGGCAGCATGAGTGAAGGATGCTTTGTTTTGCGACATAGGAAGCTGATTCTAGATTTAATTTTGGATTGGAGATGCTTAATGTGAGTCTAGAAGGAGAGTTTACAGTCTAGCCAGAAACCTAGGGATTTGTAGTTGTCCACATAAGTCAGAACCGTCCAGAGTAGTGATGCTGCATGGGTGGACAGCGATCGGTTGAAGAGCATGCATTTAGTTATAATTGTATTTGACTGCCAGGCGAGGCAGTAATTTGAGAAACCAAGGGTGTTGAGTCTGCCGATAAGAATGTGGTGATTGACAGAGTCGAGAGCCTTGGCCAGGTTGATGAATACGGCTGCACAGTAATGTCTCTTATCGATGGCGGTTATGAAGTCGTTTAGGACCTTGAGCATGGCTGAGGTACACCCATGACCAGCTCTGAAACCAGATTGCATAGGGGTGAAGGTACAGTGGGATTCGAAATGGTTGGCAATCTGTTAACTTGGCTTTCGAAGACGTTAGAAAGGCAGGGTAGGATAGATCTAGGTCTGTAGCAGTTTGGGTCTAGAGTGTCTCCCCCTTTGAAGAGGGTGATGATCGTGGCAGCTTTCCAATCTTTGGGAATCGCAGATGATACGAAAGAGGTTGAACGGGCTAGTAATAGGGGTTGCAACAATTTTGGCAGATCATTTTAGAAAGAGAGGGTCCAGATTGTCTAGCCCGGCTGATTTGTAGGGGTCCAGATTTTGCAGCTCTTTCAGAACATCAGCTATCCGGATTTGGGTGAAGGAGAAATGGGGGATGCTTGGGCGAGTTGCTGTGGGGGGTGGAGGGCAGTTGACCGGGGTAGGGGTAGCCAGGTGGAAAGCACGGCCAGCCGTAGAAAAACGCTTATTGAAATTCTCAATTACAGTGGCTTTATCAGTGGTGACAATGTTTCCTAGCCTCAGTGGGCAGCTGGGAGGAGGTACTCTTATTCTCCATGGACTTTACAGTGTCCCAGAACCTTTTTGAGTTTGTGCTACAGGATGCAAATTTCTGTTTGAAAAAGCTAGCCCTAGCTTTCCTAACTGCCTGTGTATATTGGTTCCTAACTTCCCTGAAAAGTTGCATATCACGGGGGCTATTCGATGCTAATGCAGAACGCCACAGGATGTTTTTGTGCTGGTCAAGGGCAGTCAGGTCTGGAGTGAACCAAGGGCTATATCTGTTCCTGGTTCTACATTTTTTTAATGTGGCATGCTTATTTAAGATGGTGAGGAAGGCACTTTTAAAGAATAGCCAGGCATCCTCTACTGACGGGATGAGATCAATATCTTTCCAGGATACCCGGGCCAGGTCAATAAGAAAGGCCTGCTCGCTGAAGTGTTTTAGGGAGTGTTTGAAAGTGATGAGGGGTGGTCGCTGAGATCTTGATTGAAATCAGCATAGGTGTATTTGGAGGGCAAGTTGGTCAGGATGACATCTATGAGGGTGCCCGTGTTTACTGATTTGGGGTTGTACCTGGTAGGTTCATTGATAATTTGTGTGAGATTGAGGGCATCAAGCTTAGATTGTAGGATGGCCGGGGTGTTAAGCATGTCCCAGTTTACGTCACCTAGCGGCACGAGTTCTGAAGGTAGATGGGGGGCAATCAAGTCACATATGGTGTCCAGGGCACAGCTGGGGGCAGAGGGTGGTCTATAGCAAGCAGCAACGGTGAAAGACTTGTTTCTGGAAAGGTGGATTTTTAAAAGTAGAAGCTCGAATTGTTTGGGTACAGACCTGGATTGTAAGACAGAACTCTGCAGGCTAACTCCGCCCCCTTTGGCAGTTCTATCTTGTCGGAAAATGTTATATTTAGGGATGGAAATTTCTGCGTTTTTGGTGGTCTTCCTAAGCCAGGATTCAGACACGGCTAGGACATCCGGGTTGGCAGAGTGTGCTAAAGCAGTGAATAAAACAAACTTAGAGCGGAGGCTTCTAACGTTAACATGCATGAAACCAAAGCTTTTACGGTTACAGAAGTCAACAAATGAGAGCACCTGGGGAATAGGAGTGGAGCTAGGCACTGCAGGGCCTGGATTAACCTCTACATCACCAGAGGAACAGAGGAGGAGTAGGACAAGGGTATGGCTAAAGGCTATAAGAACTGGTCGTCTAGTATGTTCGGAACAGAGAGTAAAAGGAGCAGGTTTCTGGGGGCGATAGAATATATTCAAGGCATAATGTACAGACAAAGGTGTGGTAGGATGTGAATACATTGGAGGTAAACTTAGGCATTGTGTGATGAGAGAGATATTGTCTCTAGAAACATTTAAACCAGCTGACGTCACTGCATGTTTGGGAGGTGGAACTAAAGGGTTGGCTAAGGCATATTGAGCAGGGCTAGAGGCTCTACAGTGAAATAAGACAATAATCACTAACCAGAACAGCAAATAAAATACTATATTGTTCTTGTGAGAACATGTCACCCTATACATACCATTATTGTTCATAACATTAAGTTACTGGAAAAATAATTGCAATTTTTTGGCAGCCGGGTGGAGCCACATTAATTTGTTATATTTTTTTGTTCCCAATTTCATGGAATCGAATTGGTAGTTACAGTCTTGTCCGTACAGTAGTTGCAGCGATGGGACTCGGGAGAGGCGACGGTCGAGCGCCGCACGTCCACCGTAACACGACCCAGCCAAGCCGCGCGGCTTCTTGACATAATGCCCGCTTATCCCAGAAGCCAGCCGCACCAATGCGTCAGAGGAAACCCTGTACACTTGGCGACCGTGTCAGCGTGCATGCGCCTGGCCCGACAAAGGAGTTGCTAGAGCGCGATGTGACTTGTGGCCATTGTTGTTTCGACATTTTACGATGAAAAGGACAAAAAATGTCAGAAAAAAATAGGCTAATTAGTGAATTGGATTTGATTCCTAATTAAATGTTACAAAATTAACACGGTAGCGAGTGTTGGTCAAGTATTAACAGTAAATTGTTCGCCCTGGACAGGAGCACAGAGAAAACGCGTCTACACATTTTTATCGTCATAGTTTTAGCCAGGAAAAATATATTGTTGACAATATTTTACATCATCGCTATTGTTGACAAGATTAACACTGTATGGAGAGCATGTTGTCTACTGAGGTCTTGTAAGAGGTCTCCTGTGGGTAATTATATATGATCTGGTCCTGTAAACTGGTTCTACTCACTGTGCTTTTGTCCTTCAGCAGTTTCTCAATGACTTCTATCAGGAGCTCCTTCTGATCCTGGTCCAGGCTGAGGAGCAGGAGGAAAGCTTTGATACAACTCCAAGGTCCAAACACACACACAGAAAAACACTCACGCGTGCACAAACACACCCACCCACACCCTACCTGTAGAGTTTCTGGATGGCGTGGGCGGATGTTTTCCTGACGTAAGGGGACATGTCGGAGGCAGCCTCCTTGATGGCCAGCATCATGATGGGAACGATGATTGGGACTCTGATACTGGACAGAACCCTGAGAGCACTGGCTCTGATCAGCTGGTTAGGGTCCTGGCAGAGGGAGAGAGAGCCGGTATTAGTATTATCTACACCTTGAGACAGAGGAAAGTAAAATAGAAAGAAAGGAATGGAGACAGAAATCATGTGGTGAGAGGTACTGACGACATGATACAGCACTACACAAAAACGACATCACACCCACCCACACAGGTAGGAAGTGAAGCATGGTATGGAGCTAGCAGGGGTTGAAATCAGGGGTTGAAAGTAGTTTTCCAGCTATGGTGTATGATGAAGGGGTGGTGCCCTCACATAGAGACAGACAGACTCTTTAACGGCTCAATACTCAATACTTCTCCACAACACACACCTTTAAACACATGCATACACACACCAAACATGACACTTTCATCTAAGAGTACAGGTGCGTGGGAATTCAAATGGTAGAACCCTCAGCATCAAAGCCCGGTGCGCGCGCGCACACACACACACACACACACACATGCGCACACGCACACACACGCACACACACACGCGCACACACACGCACACACATTACCTTGAGGGCCCTCTGAAAGGTGCTGATGGACAGTAGAGCCAGGTCCTGCTGCTCCTCTGCATACCTCACCAGGTACACATACACCAACTTCTTCAACTGTAAAACACACATACTTTGAATTAGTCATTAATACACCCTTATTTTTAGACAGATCCTAAATCCATTCATTAGCTTTTCGGTTGAGCACAGACCGTCCACATTACAGAATGTGTAGGTAACACTATTCTTTGACAGTGGAGAGAACAGTGCTTTGGCTAGATGTCAGATGTACGTCTTGGTTTAGTTGTTATAAAGGGGGAAAGCAGAGGATGAAAGTGTTCCTGTTTGATATTATAACAGTCTAGATCCATGTTGTTTCAGGGAGAGCAGAGAATGAGCAAAACTATATTTTGTTTGAATTCAGAAAGTTTCAGTAGTGTTATCGCTTCCTCCCTTCCTCACTCTCTCTCCCCTCTCCTCCTCCCCTCCCTTGCTTGCTTCTCCCTTCACACGTAGGAGACTGAGCTAATATTTGTCCAGTGTCCGACTGGGGGTTAAAGGTTGGCCCTTTCATGATTCACCAGTGTTATTCGGTGTGTGTACGGGGAGGTTCAGCTGTGGTGAAACAGTTCTCAATCACTGCAGTAATTAGTGGGTGAATTAACAGCATTAATGACTAAGAGGGGACATAACCCATCTTGCCTAGTTTTAAGGGAATCACATCATATTGACAACATCACAGAAAATAGATGTTCAAAACTAGGAATACTAATCAAATAAGCTAGTGATTGAATATCCATTATTAGATCAGTCATCATACAGTCTAGCCCCTCCTCCCCCCATACTATCCTCGTTTTCCCACTCATACACACACCTCCAGGATGTCTAGTATCAGGATGTTGTTTCTAGAACTAGTTGAAGAAAACAAAGCATCCTGATATTAAATCACATTATTTATTCAATACTCTGTGTCCTGTGCTGCTTTCTGATTAGAGACAATCAATAACACACAGCACTACACAGGCCTGCAGAGGAGAGAACAAGCAGGGGGGGAGGTGGAAAGAGGTGAAAACAGACAGAGAGATGCAGAGGCCCAGAGAGAGATCTACCACTACCCTAGCCCTAGCAGCTGGTGTGTGTGAGGGGGGAGAGAGAGGACGTGACCATGGGCTCTCCTCTGCCAATTACTCCCACCAACCTGCTCCAGTTCCCTACCATTGGCTGCGCTGTCACACACACACCCTTTCGTACTGCCTGTTTATTCTCCTGATCAATATTACCAGGAGTGGGGAACTCATCTGGCCGGGCAGTGGTTCTGTGGTCTCATACTTGCAGTGGGGAGATGTCCTCTGTGTTCTTTTAGATAGAGCCTTCTAAATGTTTTCAACCATGTTGTGCAAATAGAATGGATGCTCAGTGTATGTGTGTGTGGATGATGCCCTACCTCTATATTCTTACTAGCCACGTTCTTCACCACTGCTGGGAACAGCTCAGAGGCATTCTTCCCCTTTGCGATCAGCTGTAGACAGAAAATCACTTACATGTTTCACCACAGTATTCAATTTGCGGTAGTATGATATGTACAATAAAATAGTAATGTACTGCATCTATTTATACTTTTTTCAAAGGAGGATTTTAAAAAAAAGTTCAGTAAATGAATTGAGACTATAAAACTGAAGTACACTTGAACTGAGTTTGCAGTGCACTTAGCTGATGTGCACTTATCAGGCTTGGAATGTGTAGAATGTATAGGTTCTACTACTCACCCCAACAACCCTCTTCATGGCCTCCAGTTTAAGCGACTCCTTGTTGCTCTCAAGCATCTCTTTAAGGTCTTCATTCCTGGAGGGGGAGAAAGAGATTAGAAAATGTACAATACGCTATTTAATATTATCACACGGCTTATTTAATTAGCAGATGCGTCAACAACTCTCACTGATGTAGCCAGGATTTTTTTTTTTTTTTAACCTTTATTTAACTAGGCAAGTCAGTTAAGAACAAATTCTTATTTTCAATGACGGCCTAGGAACTGCCTGTTCAACAACAGATTTGTACCTTGTCAGCTCGGGGGTTTGAACTTGCAACCTTCCGGTTACTAGTCCAACGCTCTAACCACTAGGCTACCCTGTCACAACGATTCATGAATTTCATTAACTTAAGAATGGAAAACTGTGGTGCACAGAGTTTGACTTGGAAATTGTGTTTGCGTAGTCAACTTAGACACACACTTACCCCAACAGACATGCCACCAGGGGTCTTTTCACAGTCCCCAGGTCCGGAACAAATTCAAGGAAAATTATAAAGAGCCATGATTGCATAGAACTCCCATCTTATATAGCGCAAGTGAACAGCAAACCTGGGTTGTTGTTTTTTTTATGAATAAAGCAACACCTCATGGCACAACGCCCCTCCCCATGTGACTTACTTGTTGTGTATGTACTGACATGTATGTGTAACTGTTCTTATATCTACGTAAATTGTAAAGTATTTTGTCTGTAATGTCTTTTTAGTCCCTAGTAAGACTAGATGTCGCCAATGGCGTCGGCTAATGTGGATCCTAATAAATCAAAACAAATAAATAAAATTGAACAACATGAGGGAGAGAGGGGGATGGGTAGAGAGAATGAAAACCACAAAACACAACTTAACCATATTGGATGTTGTTACCAGGCGCAGAGAAAGCAATGTCAGGTCGTGAGTGACTCACAATGTCACAATCAACTAATCACTAATCAGCTAGTGATCAGGAAACGCTAGGCTATTTGGTAAACTTGAAGACACACATCACAAGCAAGTGCCAAGACTCACACTTCTGTACAGTACCCTTTGGTGTGTGTCTCATCGGGGCCTCCATTGGTGTGTGTGTGGGGTGTGAGGTGCTGCTCCTCCTGGCTGAGTTCAGTCTTTAAGGTGAGCTGAAGGTTCTCAGCAGATACCAGAGCTGTCCTCACAGCCCCTGCTGCCTCAGAACGCAGCACAGAGAAACCCCGGTGACCATTCATACTGCTACAGCTTCTACAGGCCTGTCTGTTGCTCTCCTCTCGTCTCTCTGTCAGTCTTCCTCACTCTTCTTTCTCCACTTCTGTCAGTAGGTAAGAGGAGACACAGGATGCCCTTGCAGCTGGCTAAACCTCTGGCCCTCTCCCTGGCACAGACAGCTCCCCCTGGTCATCCAGTTATACTCTGTTCTGCTTTATTTCAGTCCTGTGACTCCAGGCGTTTCCTGCCTGTCATCTCGATCTTGCTCTCTCTCTCTCTCTCACTGTCTCTCTCCCCCCAGCTCTCTCTCTCTCTCTCCCCAGCTCTCTCTCTCTTTCTCACTGTCTCTCTCTCCCCCAGCTTTCTCTCTCTCGCTCCCCAGCTCTCCTTCTCTCTAGCTTTCTCTCCCTCTCTCCACCTCCAGCTCTCTCTCTCCCTAGCTCTCTCACCCCAGCTCTCTCTCTTTCTCCCCAGCTCTCTCTCCCCAGCTCTCTCACATCAGGCTACTAAACTATTGAGCACCATCTTAGCTTGATGTCGATAGAGGGAGTTGCAAGTTGAAGTTGCCCTCTTTGCAGACTACTAGTATGACTCAGTCTTCACGGTTTTAAATCCAATCTGGAGAAGGGATGAAGTTCCCTGTCTGACAGATCCTTGGCCCACCAGACAATGGCTTCTTCTTCCGCTTCTACTCCTCTCCTCTGGACATAGATTAGTTCTCTGTCCGTGTGTAGCTGTAGGGTGGTAGCTCAGTTGGTTCTCTCTGCCAGAGTCAGTGCTTGTAGGGTGGTAGTTTAGTTCTCTGTGTCTCTGCCTGTGACTGTGGCCACTTCCCTCTAGGGGAAACGGGAAGGCCTTATCAGCCTCAGGGTAAACACAGAAGCTTTCACCACCTCTGTCCACAGCACAATACACCACTTTACACCCACGCCTATCTTGTGCCCTCCCAGGGAACTGCTGCCAGGGCTGGGCTAGATAAAGGCCCTGCCAGCCTCACACACTGCCAGGGGAACCACAGTTAGGACAACACCCAACAACTATACATGTCATTCTTCACATTTCAACCAGCCCAGTCTCTTTTCCTAGGTTTTTAATTCTGGGAAGCGATTCTACAAATCAACCAGCCCTGAGAAAGCTATGGTAATTCACTCACATAACGACCAGCAGGATAAGGCGCTGTAAACTGCTCCAATCAGCTGGTTTATTAGCTGCCGTTACATAGGCTACTATTGTCTGCCATTGATTTCAAAGTTTAACTAACTCTATGGACAAGGACTATTTTGAACAATTTACATAGAACATTTAACAAAAAAAACATTTACTGGAAGAACTGTGCAGATGCAAAGTTTAGTAACAGAATTACAGTAAAATCTACCTCACTTTTTTTATGCGACCAAAAAAACTAAAATATCTGCTTTGAATTATGACTCAAAGATGTCTGCAGAAAGAATGGGGTTTCAGCTAGAAGTTTGAACAAATGTATTTTGATTATGGAATTACAGCAGGTGAAGTGGATTTACATTCGGTAATGGAATTACTGTAACGGAATTACATCATGGGTCCCTGTTCTGTACTATACAGAAATGCATAATTACGGATATGAATATCATTGTCTTCATGGTGATGTATTCTGAATAGGTATACAAAGGTAGAAATTAGGGACGCAAATTTTGTTCGATTTTGCTGCAGACTAACTGTAAACAATTAACAGTAAATTAACAAAAAATAAAAAAACAGTCAAATGTGACCGACTGACTCAAATCAGTCTTGGGTAGAAAATTTGAAATGGTGTCTTTTTTTAAATTTTATACATTGGATAAAAGTAGAGACTCAGAGCTACAAAATTGTATATCATACACTACAGTTGAGGAACAATGGGAAAGTAATTCTGCTTTGAAAGTAGATAAACTTGTAAACTCACTTTTGAGAAGATGGCCTTTTAATTTTTTGGTACTACTACTGGAGAGCCCTTCTTTGTCTACACCCTTTCAGCATCGTTTGCACCCTCTTAAACTGTAGACCCTCCCATCTCTTTAATAGCAGCAGTCAAGCACCCAAGCTAACTTTCTAGCTACTTCCAGACATAAATATGAGAACAGCTCACTGAACATTTCCCGCCCAAGCAGAGCTGGTTAGGCTGCTATGTTATCCAGAGCGTCGGTGATTGCAACTGTGCTGTCAGATTGTCCGATCATAAATTTGGAGCATTCAGAGCGCACACTGGACGCTCTGGCCGATGAGTAGGGTTGATCTGAATGGACTGACCTCACAACGGCAGTCAAGCACCCAAGTTAACTGGCTAACATTGGCTAGCTACTTCCAGACAAATGAGAGAACCCCCATTTTACTCGCCCAAGCAGAGCTGGTAAGGCTGTTTTCATGTTATCCAGAGCGTTGGTGTCTAATTGTGCTGCTGGCAACAATTATATTACACATTTTTCCCGACGTTTACTGACACCAGCCATATTCAACGGGTGTTGAGCGTTCGTAAATTCATCAGTTATTCTGCACTCTGGCACACTCAGATGTGAGTGCTCTGAAATTGGTGTAGATGGCCAGACTGAATTTACGAACGTATCCGAAATGGTTACTTGCATAGTGGAGTCTTCTGTTAGCTAGCTAGCTAGCTAGCTAAACAATGAACCATAATCCCAACTCATGACGTTACTACCCTGCATGAATATGCAGGTAGCTAACCAACCAGGTTCAATGTTAACTAGCTAACATTAGGCTATACCTAGCCAAGCAAATGACTCAGATACCAGGAGTATCATGCACGTACACTAACTATAAATTAAAATACTTTGTCAAAATTAGAAATGTGTAATATCTGAAAATGTAGCTAGCTAGACTACCTTACCCATGGTCTGAAATTGGAGTGGATAGCCAGAGAGAATTGACCAGCTAGTACATCTATCAACAATTGTTGCAGTGACATTCTATTGAAATGGTTACTTGCATAGTGGAGTCTTTTGTTAAGACATGTAGCTAGCTAAACAATTAACCATAACATTACTACCCTGCATGAATCTGCAGGTAGCTAACCAACCAGGTTCAATGTTAGCTAGCTAACATTAGGCTATAAGTAGCCAAGCAAATGGCTCTGAGATACAAATAATATGATTGTACAGGCAACATTAGCTAGCGAGCCAGCCAGCTAACGTTAGCTAGCTAACAGTACACTTTAAATTGAAATTAAAGCACGTTTGCCAAAATTAGAAATGTGTAATATCTGAAAATGTAGCTAGCTAGACTATCTTACGTGCATACATCATGGGATGGACGCGTCTCCTGTCGGATGCCATGGTTGCCCTTAGTTTGAAGATGTGATCAAGAGACAGGCGTTTTTTCCATCTCCTTAGCTATCATACTCAAATTCCACTGATTTCAAAAATCGGTCCTCCAGAAAGTGGAGAGCAACACTTACGCAGTTTTACTACACGATACAATTATTTTTTATTAAAGCAGTCTTAGACAGGATTACCTAGACAAACAGAACAGCTCAAATAGACAGAGGCGTGCTATATGGCAGACACAATCCAAACTCATCTCTCGGCAAGTCCAGCCCACTCATTATCTCAGCCAATTACGGCTAGCAGGAAGGTTGCAGCCATTTTTTCTGTGGCTAAACCAACTAGGCTTGTATTTAACAATTTTATTCGTATTTACAGATGGCATACAAGTTTGCTATTAAGGTACATGAGTTTTCTGTGCTTTACTGTACTATTCTTTACAGTACCCTACTGTTTTATCCAAACGTGTGAAACATAGACGTCCATGATTGGTTGACTTTTCAACGTCCATGGACTTCCGGTGCTCAGTGGGTGAGGGTGCTTGCTACAGTAAATGCAAAGAGGGTAGGTCACCCTCAATGTGAGCAAGACAAAGGAGCTTATCGTGGACTACAGGAAAAGGCGGGACGAACAGGTCCCCATTAACATTGACGGGGCTGTAGTGGAGCGAGTCGAGAGTTTCAAGTTCCTTGGTGTCCACATCACCAACGAATTATCATGATCCAAACATACCAAGACAGTCGTGTAGAGGGCACGACAACACCTTTTCCCCCTCAGGAGACTGAAAAGGTTAGTCATGGGTCCCCAGATCCTCAAAAGGTTCTACAGCTGCACCAGTGAGAGCATCCTGACCAGTTGCATCACCGCCTGGTATGGCAACTGCTCGGCACCTGTCCGTAAGGCGCAACAAAGGGTAGTGCGAACGGCCCAGTACATCACTGGGGCCAAGCTTCCTGCCATCCAGGACCTATATACCCAGGCGGTGTCAGAGGAAAGCCCATAAAATTGTCAGACTCCAGTCACCCAAGTTATAGACTGTTTTCTCTGCTACCGCACAGCAAGCGGTACCGGAGCATCAAGTCTAGGACCAAAAGGCTTCTCAACAACTTCTACCCCCAAGCCATTAGACTGCTGAACAACTCATAAAAATTGCCACCGGACAATTTACATTGACACCCCATGCAGCTTCTCGCTGTTCGTTTGTTACCTATGGATAGTCACTTGGCCCCCACCTACATGTACAGGTTACCTTAACTAGCCTGTACCCCTGCACACTGGCTCGGTACCGGTGCCCCCTGTATATAGCCTTGTATTGTAATTCTTATTGTGTTACTTTTTATTGTTACTTTTTTTATTTTAGCCTACTTGGTAAATATGTTATTTTTCTTGAACTGCACTGTTGGTTAACAGCTTGTAAGTAAGCATTTCACGGTAAAGTCTACACTTGTATTCGGCACATGTGGCAAATAATGTTTGATTTGATTTGTTAGGTGTCATGGTATGTGTCAGTAAGAGCCAGGAGATGAGACATTAACTGAAGAGAGGGAGGAGACAGCGCGGAAGGGAGAGCGAGAGGGAGACTGTTATCAGTCTTGCTTTGACCACCAGATGACAGAAAGTTGAGAAGAAGAAAAAACATAACAGTGTGCCAGTGGAAAGGAGGACAGTAGCAGGCGACCCAACTGTGGTTTGTGACTACTATGATTAGCGATTTGGTAACAGAATTACAAGTTTTAATTACTTAATAATTCATAAACAAGCTTGACATCAGTAAAAACACTAACTAATTGGTACAGTAGTCTACCTTTACTTGTTACTTATGTGAACTTTCATTAGAAATGTTTAAATATCTTAAAGATGTGGGTTTTTGGTAAGGAATTACAAGGCTCAAGGCAATGTTTCTTAAACTTCAAGACAATAATAATTTCTAATTATAATAATTTCTAATAATTTCTCCAAAACGAAATATAAGTGTTGATATTAGTTGGCAGGGGTATTTGTGTTTCAATGTATTTCTAATACCCTTTAAGACTTTTTCTTTAATACTTCTAAAACCCCTTTTCCATCTGTTTGACCAGAAATTAAAGCCTTTGCTTATTCCAAATTTCTAGGACGGGAAGTTGTTGAAAAATGCACATATGCCTTAGTAAAAAAAAAATGGTGCAGAGGTCCTTTAAAATGGAAATGCCCGCCCCATTGACATAAACCAGGTCCTCATTAAATCCCTATAACATGGGAGACTGAACCACAATAAAATAATATGGCGTTTTAGGAAGCAGCTGATCACTTGAGGACAACCAGACAGTCAGTCACATGTTGCTGCGCTGTGATGCAGAGAAGCAGAGTAGACCATGAGGTAACAAGAGCCCAGGCTAATCAGGATAATCTACAGGAATGTGGCTTTGCCCCTGACTGTGTCACACGACAAACATTATTTAAAACCGCAAACTGACTAATTTTATTTCATTGGAGAAAGCCGACTCAGACACAGGTCATCTATTAACTTCTTATATGGCTGGGGGCAGTATTGAGTAGCTTGGATGAATAAGGTGCCCAGGTTAAACTGCCTGCTACTCAGTCCCAGAAGCTAAGATATGCATATTATCAGTATATTTGGATAGAAAACACTCTGAAGTTTCTAGAACTGTTTGAATGATGTCTGTAAGTATAACAGAACTTATATGGCAGGCAAAAACCTGAGAGAAAATCCAACCAGGAAGTGGGAAATCTGAGGTTTGTAGTTTTTCAACTCTTGGCCTATCAAATACACAGTGGGATATTGGTCATGTTGCACTTTCTAAGGCTTCCACTAGATGGCAACTGTCTTTAGAACCTTGTTTGATGCTTCTACTGTGAAGGGGGGGAATGGGAGCTGAATTAGTCAGGGCTCTGGCAGAGTGCCATGAGCTGGCCACGCTCGTTCACGTGAGAGCGAGCTCTGTTCCATTGCATTTCTACCATCAAAGGAATTCTCCGGTAAGAGCATTATTGAAGATTTATGTTTAAAAAATCCTAAAGATTGATTCTATACTTCGTTTGACATGTTTCTACGACCTGTTATATAACTTTTTGGACTTTTCGTCCGTACTTTCCGCTAGACTTGCACGCGCGTAGTGCGTTTGGATTTGTTTACCAAACGCGCTAACAAAAGAAGGTATTTGGACTTAAACGATGGACATTATCGAACAAAACAAACATTTATTGTGGAACTGGGAATCCTGGGAGTGCATTCTGAGGAAGATCATCAAAGGTAAGTGAATATTTGGCGGATATCTGTTTGGGTTGTTTTGGTCTCTGAGCGCCGGACTCAGATTATAGCATGGTCTGCTTTTTCCGTAAAGTTTAAAAAAAAATCTGACACAGCGGTTGCAGTAAGGAGAAGTGTATCTATAATTCCGTGCATAAGAGTTGTATCTTTTATCAATGTTTATTATGAGTATTTCTGTAAATTGATGTCTCTAAAATCACCAGATGTTTTGGAACTACTGAATGTAATGCGCCAATGTAAACAGATTATTTGTATATAAATATGAACTTTACCAAACAAAACATACATGTATTGTGTAACATGAAGTCCTATGAGTGTCATCTGATGAAGATCAAAGGTTAGTGATTAATTTTATCTATATTTCTGCTTTTTGTGACTCCACTCTTTGGCTGGGAAAATTGCTGTTTTTCTGTGACTTGGCTCTTACCTAACATAATCGTTTGGTTTGCTTTAGCTGTAAAGCCTTTTTGAAATTGGACACTGGTGGGATTAACAAGAAGTGTATCTTTAAAATGGTGTAAAAATACTTGTATGTTTGAGGAATTTTAATTATGGGATTTCTGTTGTTTTGAAGTTGGCGCCCTGCACTTTCACTGGCTGTTGTCATATCGATCCCGTTAACGGGATCTCAGCCCAAAGAGGTTTTTAATATCTTTGAGCAAAAAGGTGCAAGAGAGGATTAAGTTTACTGCCAATAAATTAATAACAAAGGCAAGCTAAAAAAAAAGCCATAAAAACTGTGATTCACTGCTTTCTGATTTACCATTCAAGTCTGCCATCTAGTGTTATGGTAAAATCATTGCAAGATAGAGAACTACACAGAGCAACATTCTCAGAAATCAATCTTCCAGTAGTTCTTAAACTATTAAATGGGATAAAACCTTCACCTACCCTATGCTAACACCCATTCAATCAATACAGATATACGAGAGGTGTGGGGCTAATGTGTTGGTTTAATACAACAATGCTATCGGTCACTGACTTGAGTTTGGGAAGTTCCGGAAAACCCCCTCTTCATTTGAACAATATAATGTAAAGGGAATTAATGCCTGTGAAAGAGTGAGTTAATGTATGAATACCTGACATAAGCCAAGGCTTGATAATCCTTTAGGACAGACTCCCTATTAGATCTCAGAGTAAAGCCTAGGTATCATGTGTCACAGTTTGTAGAGAAAGAGTGGAATCATTCACATCCAGGCATTTCCCCCCCAAGCCATGCAACCCAACCAAGGGTCATCTAGTCTCCATTACCAGACCTGGCCTACTGGCCCTGAACCACCAAACAGACCAACTGTCATGTGAGAGGAATTAAAGAATTCACTGAGGGCCACACCACATTGAACATTAGGCTGACAAGTCACTGCTTGATGGAAACTGAGATAGTTGAAGCTGTTCTACTGTCTGCGGCTAAACAGAGCAACAATAGGCTACATGGAACACTGAAGAACAGATAGTAGAGACATGCCAGACATACCAGTAGACATTCCATTCTATGATGGCATTTGCACAGCACAAACATTTTCAATTAAACCTTTATACTGGTACCTCTTAAAACTGCTAGAATGATTAGTCTACATAGGAAATAGGCCCAATTGCAGAGACAAACTAACAGTGGCTAATTCAGCTTCAAAGATACTCTGGTTGAATTACATTTCATAATGGCTGACTGTCTGAGACTTTGCGAGACAAAATAGCCTTGTCTGGAGCCAGCTAAGGAAAAGATTAGCCTACTGATAGTAAAATAATAACTGATCCCAACGCCCAGGGCATGGTTTGGGAAACACAGTTATCACTCTCAAATCATACAAATGAGTAACTAAACTATTGGGCTCATATTAAAGATCATAATGCATAAGATTAGGCTATACAAAACTGATCATAATTCAGCACACCTTCCCTGAGATCCTACGTGAATACAGGCCCTGATTTACAGTAAAGCCACATCATGACAACAGGATGGCCAAACTGATGATGGACTGCCCTCTAGTGGTATCATCACTTGACGCTGACAGCGGAGGACCACCTTGTACACTTTGTCAGTTCCATTTCATCTCTCTTTTTCAAATTTAAAGGTTCTGAATGGGTAGTTTACAAGGATTTACAAGTGTTGGGAATGTATAGAAGTCACTTTAGTTTATGACAGTGAGAGGGGAAGAAGATGTGGTATTTTTTCTACAACTGAGGATAGCTATGTGCATAGCACAGCAAGCATTATTTTGATGTAGCTATTCATTTAGAATAATCTGACGCAGTACAGCTCTACAACATAAAACGACGTGATGGTGTGTAACGTAAAATGTGTGCTAGTATTAAAAAGGGTGATTATTTGTCATCTTTTTTTGTTTATGTCAACATGTCTTCCACGCAAACTGCATCTTTGATAAGTGCTGGCTATCAACAAAAGCGTTTTCAAGCCTGAAGCTACCATTACATCTATTGCCAGCTAGACTAGCTAAAGATGCAACTGGGTTGACAGCTGTATATCTAGCTAGCTAATTAAATTGCAAACATAGCTTACACAAGCAAGTTACTAAAATGCTTTCTAGCTAACTGGCTTACTTTTTAAAGTCGACGCTGAACAGGCCAAATCCAGCCCCAGCGTTGGAGGAGGTCGGGGTAGTCTCCTGCCCAACCTCCACCGCTGAATCAGTTCCTCCTTGATCGCTGTACGACAAATTGTTCGTCGACATACTCAACATTTGACGTTTCGCAAGTGTACAGAAATGTTTATTGTGAAAAGCTAAACTATCGTAAAACAAAATTGCAGTCGTTGACAGTTTTATGATGCTAATTAGAAGGGGGAGCGATAAAAAAACTTTATCATGAACATGCAACTTTTTTCCCTCATCCATGCAGAACCGGAAGTATGAGTTGGATAAGTTTTAGTCACATGACAGGAGGGAATGATGAGGGAATGACCACCCCGTTACCACGGTAAATATGGTCGCAAACCAATCAAATTAGCTGAGGGGCGTATTCAATGACGCGCGTGCGCGCTAAACGAAAGTGGGAGCATGCAGTATTTTTGTTGCCCGACTGTTGATGCCCCATTTAAGTTGAGAGCTTATGAGAACGTCTGTGATAGGGTTTTGTACATGCAGGAAGAGTCATGTATGCTTTTTTACATAATAATGTAGGCTAGGAAAAAATATAATGATATCAACATTATGTCAAATTGTCGATTGTAATAACCTATGGAACTCTCCTTGGAAGGAGTGAGGGAGTAGGTCTTTATAAACGTATTACTTGGTTCAGTGGTCTAAGGCACTGCATCTCAGTGCAAGAGGTGACACACAGTCCCTGGTTTGAATCCAGGCTGAATCACATCCAGCTATGATTGGGAGTCCCATAGGGCAGTGCCCAATGTCGTCCGGGTTTGGCTGGGGTAGGCCATCATTGTAAATAAGAATTTGTTTTTAACTGACTTGCCTAGTTAAATAAAGGTGAAAATATATACATATATATATTACTAACCCAGAGCATGGTGTTACAGGCAGGCAGTCGCAGCTACACTGTGTCAGGTGGGCATTCCAACACTCTAACAAAGACACCAATAGATACTCAAGTGCTACACCACCAGGTGATGTGTATGTGTAATGACGTTAATACCACATTTCACATGTTCACAATAATTAGATTTTCAAATGCATGGGAAACTAAGTATTTAACACTAGAGTCTTTTACTGTGAGTCTTTAAGTTGTCTTTTAAAAACAATTTATATCACCGTTCTTTTTTTTTCTTGTTCTGAGATAAAATTTGAAGCGGCTTGGAAGCTTTGCATGCCTCTGTGATCGACGAACACTTGGGGTAGTGTTCATTCTCAATGGTGGAAAAGCCACCAACTGTTCCTGAGCCGGGCTCTGAGTATGAAATTGGATTCTGCTCTTGGTGAACTGTTTCCTCTGTTACAGTCTCAGTCTGCAGAAGCTGCACCACAGAAGCACTTGGATAGCTAGAGAACAGCCTGTCATCATAACTGGTAACTAAATGGTTGTTCCTTCTACTCTGACAAGAATCCAATCAACATCTCTACGAAACATTTTATCATCTCCCAACATTACTTTGTAGGAGACAGGACCAGTCACTGAGTCTATGAATCCAGGAATCCATTTTTGCCCATGACTGAAATTTCTGATCAGGACAGGGTCCGTGTCTCCAAAACTTCGGCCCTTGGTGCATTTGTCATTGTTCTCTTTCAGTCTGTTTTGTTTGGGTACAACTTTCATTTTCAGGTCTGGATAGACTAGGTATAATTTGTAGTGTAGTCTATACCTAATAACATCTCAGCAGGAGAAAGTCCTGTTGTGGATTGAGGAGTTATTCTGTAGCTACACAGAATACATGATAACTTTGCTGCTATGCTCCCTTCTGCACTTTTCGTCATCATTTCTTTGTTCGTCTGTACTGCGTGTTCCACCAGTCCATTTGGAGATGGATGATGTGGAGCAGATGTCACATGCACAATACTGTTGTTTCTGAACAATTCTTGTGTTTCTGTACTTACGAAACAGGTCGCATTGTCACTCACCACCATCTCAGGTATCCCTTGGTTACTAAAGCTCTATTGAAGGCCCTCTATAGTAGTGGTGGATGAAGCAGAACTAACAGGATACACATCCATCCATTTTGAATGTGCATTGGAACATTTTCCCCATTAATGGCCTTGTGTAATCCATTTGCAATTTTTCCAAGGTTTTTCTGGAAACTCCCAAGGATGGAGTGGAGCTGTTGCCTTTATGTGTTCCTAACACGTGTTACATGTCTTGACTCAATTCTCCATCTCCTGATCTTTCATATGCAAGACCCCCAGGTGACTCTGATGTGCTGTAGGATATCCTGGAATGCTGGCTGTGGAAAATCACTCATTCTCCCCACAAACACAACCATCCTGTATACTCGTCTCTGTTTTCCTGACACTGTGTGGTGTGAGTTCAGTTACTTCTGTTTGTTGTGGTCATCCCCTTACCACATATTCTCTAACTCTAGACTGCACTTTACCTGTCCAGGTTCCCACTTGCTCTGCAGTCATGAGTGCTGTGTCTGTGTCCACCAACATCTGCACTCCTGAGCTGTTATGATGGGCGTGGACGGCAGCGGAAGATGGCTCAAGGCATCTGCGTTGCCATGGTATGTTCCTGCCTTGAAAACGGTGACATACTCGTATTCCCGGAACATCACTACCCACCTCTGGATTCTCAGAGACACCATCTGTGGAACTGCCTTCGTTTCATTGAAAATTAACAGTAAAGGTTTATGATCTGTTCAAATGGTAAACTTCCTGCCATATACACTGTATGTATTTCTGGAACCTCTGAACCCCAAACATTACTGCAAACTCCTCTTTGTCTAATTGGGAATAGTTATTTTTTTCTGGGTTAAAAGTTCTCGACATAAACCTTATTGGTCTCTCAGTTCCATCCTGCATATGGTGTGACAGAACTGCTCCTACCCCGTAGGGTGACGCATCACACAAGCGAATGAGGTCCTTCTCTCCATCGTAGTGAACCAACACATCTGATGACTGCATCAGTTTCTCTGATTTTGCAAGCGAAGCCTCCTGCTCTCGCCCCCACTGCCACTGTCTCTTTACACAGTAGTGTTTGAAGCGATGCTAACACTGTTGACAAGTTTGGCAGAACCCTGTTATAATAGTTTAGCAGTCCCAAGCAAGCTTTTAACTCAGTCACATTTGTAGGAGCAGGTGCGTTCTGGATTGCTTGGACCTTGTCATTGAGTAAATGGATACTCGTGGCGTCCACTTTTTGTCCTAGGAACACTGCCTCGTTCCTCATGAAGGTACACTTACTCCACTTGAGACTTAAGCCTGCACTTTCCAATCTCTGTAGCACCTCAGTCAGCGTGCACAGATGCTCCTGGTCACGCCGCCTAGGATGTCATCCAAGTAAATGGCAACGTGGAATTCCTTGAAGTACACCCTCGTTGGTGCTCTGAAAATTAGCAGGACTACTGGAGACACCAAAAGGGAAATGTTTATACATAAACAACCCTTTGTGTGTGTTTACTTTACAATACTTATTAGATTCCTCATCCAGAGTGATCTGTTGATATGCATGGCTCATATCTAACTTTGCAAACCTCTGTCCACCAGACATATTTGCAAATAAATGACCTGTTTTTGTAATAGGATAGTGCTCTAACTTGGATACTCTGTTAACAGTCAGTTTGTAATCCCCACAGATTCTCACAGTATTGGCAGGTTTCAAAACATGCACTATGGGAGCTGCCCATTCTGAGAATTTGACTGGTTCCATAATGTCCACTTTCAAGAGACGGTCAATCTCTGCCTCTACCTTTGACTTCATGGCATAAGGCACAGGTCTTGGTTTGTAAAACCTTGGTGTGTCCTCCTTGTCTACATATATTTTAGCTGGGCGGCCTTTCAATGTTCCAAGTTCCTCTTTGAACACATTCTCATGCTTTGTCAACACCTTTTTCCAATGTCCACTGTTGACCCTCATCAATCTGATTTACTGTTCCTCAGTTATTTTATTCAGCCCCGACCTAGCAGGTTTGGTCCGTTGCTTGATATGATTACTACAGGTAGCTGAGTCATTGTGTCTCTGTGCTGCACAGTTACATTAGATGCACCCAATGTGTCTAGTCTACTCTCTCACTTGTGTATGTTTTGAGATGTAGAGAACAAATATTTAAGTCTGGAACTTTTGCACTGTCCCACAAATTTGAGTACTCTGATCTATTCATTATGATTACACTGCACCCTGTATCCACTTCAAACTTCAAATCTGATTAATTGACATTACATTTTTATGTGCTAAACATGTGTATGTGGTCAATAACATTTTATTTTATTTTGATTTGATAGGAGCCACTTTTGGAATGTTCTCTGACATGCTGTTCATCTGTCAAGATCGTCGTAATCACATCAGACCAAAGCGCAGCGTGAAATTGGTTCGACATCTTTTATTTGACGTGAACCGCACAAAACAATAAAGAACAAACGAAATGTGACGTTCTGGAGTGCTCACAGGCAACAACACAAAAACAAGATCCCACAAAACACAGTGGGGAAATGGCTGTCTAAATATGATCCCCTATCAGAGACAACGATAAACAGCTGCCTCTGATTGGGAACCATACCAGGCCAACATAGAACTAAACAACCTAGATAGGAACACCCCCCCTAGTCACACCCCGACCTAACCAAAATAGAGAATAAAAAAGGCTCTCTGTGGTCAGGGTGTGACAACATCAGCCAAACTCAACTGGCGGACCATTGTCTGGACCCGGACCATGGCCAATACGGACCCGGATAATGGCCAATACGGACCCGGATAATGGCCAATACGGAGAACATCGCATTTTGTTATATAGAAGTCACTAAATTATTTTTAGACAGCTTTAAAAATTAAACCGAGTGCAGCGGCCTCTCTAACTCATCAACCTCTTTTTCGCTCTCTCTCGAAGCAAGGCCTGCCTTTACTAGTGCCCAGTCTAATCCAATCGCATGGTTATATGCAAATATAACAGGCAGCATCTTACCCAATCACATCAATCCAAATTTCCTCTGCGGAACCTTGGGACAAGCAGGCAAAAAGAAACAGAAGGATTTGACCGCGGTTCAACTGTTAAATATCACAGATAAAAGGAGCTTAGTTACCAGTATCTTTGTTAATATGTCTGGTAATTTTTTTTAAAAAGTTCACGCTGAAAACGGTATATTCAAAGACGAGTGGACGGAACAGTATGTATTCAATCGCCCCGGAACTACTGCAGCACAAAACCAATGTGCTTGATATGCATCGAGTCCAATGTTAAGCGCCATTATGACACCAGGCATAGTAATTTCGACCAGACGTATATTCCCTGATCACAGAGGTGAGAACAAACAAGATTAACCAACTCAAATCCCAATATGAGAGGTCCGACAAAATCCTTGTCAATTCCCTGACAGCCCAACAACGTGCAATGGAGTGTTCACTGAGGATAGCTTGGGTTTTGGGAAAACACACACAAAAAAAACATTTTCAGATGCTGAGATAGTAAAAAAAATGCATGTGTGAAGTTGCTGACACCTTCCTAGAAGTTAAAGAAAAAGATGAGCTCAGGAAAAAGATCAAACCGATCCCACAGATTCCAAAGCAATGAGTAGAACTGAAATATTAGCTGAAGATTTAACTTCACAACGTGATGAGGCCATTCAGAATGCAACATGCATAAGGAGAAAAGATGGTGCCGACAGACATGGCAGCTCTGCTTCTAGCTCCTAAGCAACTTTGCAGTATTATTATTTGTTTGTGTTATTTGTTATATTATTAGCCCAAAACGTTTTTTGTGTTATTACATACAGCTGGAAAGAACTTTTGGATACTGGAGCGGCGGTAAAACCAGCATTACGACCAGGAACACGACTTTCTACTGTATTTTAGTCAATGCCATTCCGACATTGCTTGTCCTAATATTTATATATTTCTTAATGCCATTATTTTACTTTTAGGTTTGTGTGCATTGTTGTGAATTGCTAGATATTACTGCACTGTTGGAGCTAGAAACACAAGCATTTCGCTACACCCGCAATAACATCTGCTAAATATGCGTATGTGACCAATACAATTTGATTTGATAACACTGATAATTGCCCAGCTTCTGGTGATTGTCAGATTTTATAACGAAACAAAGAAGGAATTCTGTGAGGAACTGTTGGGCTTAACAAATCTAGAAGAAGACACACAGGGAGAGGATATCCATGAGGCCATCAAAGGGATTCTGACAAAAAGGGGGAGAGATCTGAAGTCAGTGGTCTCCACAGATGGAGCTCCATGATAGGAAAGGGAGGGGACTGGTTGCACTTTTGAAAGAGGACCACCCTGATAAGACATCATATCACTGCATCATCCATCAATCTGTCCTGTGTGCCAGTGGGGGAAAAGAGTATTCTGAAGTCATGACAACGATAATGAAAATGATCAACTTTTTGAGAGCAACATCATCCCTACAACCGCATGCTACGAGGCATTCTGACAGAGGCCAATGTCAGTTTTGTTGAGATGGCTCAACAAAGGCAGGGTTTTGGGAATCTATTGGGCCATTCGGGCGGAAATCTAAGCTTTATTATCAGAGCAAAAGAGTGACAAGGCAACTCAGTTTTCAGAGTTTTTAGAAGATGAGGAGAAGATGGAAACAGTTGCATTTTTGACAAACATTACATCACATCTTAACCAACTGAATGTTTAGCTGCAGGGACAGAACAACACAGTGTGTTATATGATAACAGCAGTCCAGGCTTGTTGTAATTGATATTTTATTAGGATCCCATTAGCTGTTGCAAAAAGCAGCAGCTACTCTTCCTTGAGTCCACACAAAACATGAAACATGACATAATACAGAACATTAATAGACAAGAACAGCTCAAGGACAGAACTACATCAAATCAAAAATACAAAAGGCACACATAGCCTACATACTGTATCAGTACATACACACAAACTATCTAGATCAAATAGGGGAGAGGTGTTGTGCCATGAGGTGTTGCTTTATCTGTTTTTTTTGTAACCAGGATGACTGTTCACTTGAGCATTATGAGATGTAACGGAGTTCCATACAATAATGGCTCTATATAATAGTGTACGCTTTCTTGACCTTGTTCTGGATTTGGGGACTGTGAAAAGACCCCTGGCGGCATGTCTGGTGAGGTAAGTGTGTATGTCAGAACTGTGTGTAAGTTGACTATGCAAACAATTTTCTTATAAAAAGAAGAAGTGATGCAGTTAGACTCTCCTCAACTCTTAACCAAGAGAGACTGGCATGCATAGTATTTATATCAACCCTCTGATTACAATGAAGAGCAAGACATGCTCTGTTCTGGGCCAGCTGCAGCTTAACTAGGTATTTCCTTGCAGCACTTGACCACACGACTGGACAATAATCAAGATAAGACAAAACTAGAGCCTAGGGGACTTGTTTTCTGGAGTGTGGTGTCAAAAAGCAGATCATATCTTTATTACGGACAGACCTCTCCCCATCTTTACAACCATTGAATCTATATGTTTGACGATGACAGTTTACAATCTAATGTAACGCCAAGTAATTTAGTCTCCTCAAATAGTTCAACAGCTGCACAACTCACTACCAGATTCAGCGGAGGTCTAGAACTTAGAGAATTATTTGTACCAAATTCAATGTTCTTAGTTTTAGAGATGTTCAGGACCAGTTTATTACTGGCCACCCATTCCAAAACAGACTGCTCTTTGTTAAGGGTTTCAGTGACTTTATTAGCTGTGGTTGCTGATAGGTGTATGGTTGAATCATCAGCATACATGGACACACATGCTTTGTTTAATGCCAGTGGCAGGTCATTGATAAAAATAGAAAGAGTAGAGGGCCTAGAGAGCTACCCTGCGGTACACCACACTTGACATTAGAGAAGCCTCCATAAAATAAAACCCTTTGAGTTCTATTAGATAGATAGTTCTGAATCCACGATATGGCAGAGGTTGAAAAGCCATACACACATACATTTTTTCAACAACAGGTTATGGTAAAAAAAATATCAAAGGCTGCACTGAAATCTAACAGTACAGCTCCCACAATCTTCTTATTATCAATTTCTTTCAACCAATCTTCAGTCATTTGTGTCAGTGTTAGAGTGCCCTTCTCTATAAACATGCTGCAGGTCTGTTGTTAATTTGTTTACAGAGAAATAGCATTGTATTTGGTCAAACTTGGCTCTCTCATCCCTTCCAGGGTTCTGGGAGGGAGGGTGGACAATGAGCCTGTCAGCGTATGTAAGCAATGTCCCCACGCTCTCTGGCAGCTTTCATGGCTGGGATAAGTTCTTTCCTCTTCTGGCGCACAGTTTCAGGATAGTCCTCGTTGAGGAAGATACAGTGCCTTGCAAAAGTATTTATCCTGTAACAACCTGTAATTTAAATAGATTTTTATTTGGATTTCATGTAATGGACATACACAAAATAGTCCAAATTGGTGAAGTGAAATGAAAAAAATAACTTGTTTTAAAAAATTGAAAGAATTCAAAATTGAAAATTGGTGCGTGCATATGTATTCACCCCCTTTGCTATGAAGCCCACAAATAAGATCTGGTGCAACCAATTACCTTCAGAAGTCACATAATTAGTTAAATAGAGTCCACCTGTGTGTAATCTAAGTGTCACATGATCTCAGTATATATACACCTGTATTTATCATGTAATTTCTTATTTATGTTGATGCCATCTTTGCGGCTGTGGTGTTTTTACTTTTGAGCGCCGTCTCAGATTATTGCATGCGTTTCTTTTTCCGTAAAGTTTTTTTGAAATCTGACACAGCGGTTGCATTAAGGAGAGGTATATCTATAATTCCATGTGTATAACTTGTATTATCATCTACATTTATGATGAGTATTTCTGTTGAATGATGTGGCTATGCAAAATCACTTGATGTTTTTGGAACTAGTGAATCTAACGCGCCAATGTAAACTCAGATTTTTTTGATATAAATATAAACTTTATCAAACAAAACATGCATGTATTGTGTAACAGGAAGTCCTATGAGTGTCATCTGATGAAGATAATTCAAGGTTAGTGATTCATTTTATCTTTATTTCTGTTTTTTGTGAATGCCATATTTTGCTGGAAAATGGCTGTGCTTATTGTGGTTTGTGGAGACCTAACATAAATGTTTGTAGTGCTTTCGCTGAAAAGCCTATTTGAAATCATACACTTTGGTGGGATTAACAACGAGAATAGCTTTAAAATTATATAAGACATGTATGTTTTAGGAATTGTAATTTCTGTGGTTTGAATTTGGCGCCCTCTATTTTCACTGGTAGTTGTCATATTGATCCCGGTATCGGGATTGCAGCCATAACAGGTTTTAAGGGGAAACATTTAAATGTCTTGGAATGGCCTAGTCAAAGCCAGACCTCAATCCAATTGATAATCTGTGGTATGACTTAAATATTGCTGTACACCAGCAGAACCCATCCAACTTGAAGGAGCTGGAGCAGTTTTGCCTTGAAGAATGGGCAAAAATCCCAGTGGCTACATGTGTGCCAAGCTTATAGAGACTTACCCCAAGAGACTTGCAGCTGTAATTGCTGCAAAAGGTGGCTCTACAAAGTATTGACTTTGGGGTGGTGAATAGTTATGCAGGCTTCTGTTTTTTTTGTCGTATTTCTTCTTTTTTGCATCTTCAAAGTGGTAGGCATGTTGTGTAAATTAAACGATACAACCCCAAAATCAATTTTAATTTCAGGTTGTAAGGTAACAAAATAGGGAAAATGCCAAGGGAGTTGAATACTTTCGCAAGTGTCACGCTCTGACCTTTTATTTCCTTTGTTTTGTCGTTATTTAGTATGGTCAGGGCGTGAGTTGGGGTGGGCAGTCTGTTTGTTTTTTTCTATAATTTGGGGATTTGTATGTTTCGGCCTAGTATGGTTCTCAATCAGAGGCAGGTGTCATTAGTTGTCTCTGATTGAGAATCATACTTAGGTAGCCTGGGTTTCACGGTTTGTTTGTGGGTGATTGTCTATGTTAGTTGCTTGTGTCAGCACAGTTCTCATTATAGCTTCACGGTCGTTATTCGTTTATTGTTTTTGTACAGTTTGTATTCAGTGTTCAGTGCTTTATTTAATTAATAAATCATCATGAACACATACCACGCTGCATTTTGGTCCTCTCCTTACGACGATCGTGACAGAATCACCCACCACAACAGGACCAAGCGGCGTGGTGACAGGCAGCAGGAGCAGCGCAAGGAGGACTGGACATGGGAGGACGTTTTGGACGGCAAGTGTTGCTACACTTGGGAGGAGATCCTGGCGGGAAAAGATCACCGCCCATGGGAACAGGTGGAGGCAGCTAGGAGAGCAGAGGCAGCCGGAGAGAGGAACCGGCGATACGAGGGAACACGGCTGGCAAGGAAGCCCGAGAGGCAGCCCCAAAAATTTCTTGGGGGGCACACAGGAAGTATGGTGAAGCCAGGTAGGAGACCTGCGCCAACTTCCTGTGCTTACCGGAGGGCGAGAGAGACCGGGCAGGCACTGTGTTATGCGGTGGAGCGCATGTGGGTGCATAGCCCGGTGCGGTACATACCAGCTCCTCGTATCGGCCGGGCTAGAGTGGGCATCGAGCCAGGTGCCATGAAGCCGGCTCTACGCATCTGGTCTCCAGTGCGTCTCCTTGGGCCGGCATACATGGCACCAGCCTTATGCATGGTGTCCCCGGTTCGCCAGCACAGCCCAGTGCGGGCTATTCCACCTCGTCGCACTGGCAGGGCAACCGGGAGCATTCAACCAGGTAAGGTTGGGTAGGCTCGGTGCTCAAGAGCTCCAGTGTGATTGCACGGTCCGGTCTATCCAGAACCACCTCCACGCACCAGCCCTCCGGTGGCAGCCCCCCGGAACCAAGCTGTCTCTCCGTCTCATCCCTACAGAGCTCCTCCGCCCAGTGCTGCCAGAGCTTCCGCCCCTCAGTCCAGAGGCGCCAGAGCCCCTCAGTCCAGAGGCGCCAGAGCCCCTCAGTCCAAACGCGCCAGAGCCCCTCAGTTCAGAGGCGCCAGAGCCCCTCAGTCCAAAGGCGCCAGAGCCCCTCAGTCCAGAGGCGCCAGCGCTGCCGGAGACCCATTTCTAGGGTCCCCAGTCCGAGGTCGGCGGCGAGGGTCGCCGTGTTTAGGATGCCACGGAGGTGGACAATGAGGCGGAGAAAGACTGTGTTGAAGTGGGGTCCACATCCCGCGCCAGAGCCGCCACCGCGGACAGACGCCCACCCAGACCCTCCCCTATAGGTTCAGGTTTTGCGGCCGGAGTCCGCACCTTTGGGGGGGGGGGGGGGGGGTACTGTCACGTTCTGACCTTTTATTTCCTTTGTTTTGTCGTTATTTAGTATGGTCAGGGCGTGAGTTGGGGTGGGCAGTCTATGTTTGTTTTTTCTATGATTTTGGGATTTCTATGTTTCGGCCTAGTATGGTTCTCAATCAGAGGCAGGTGTCATTAGTTGTCTCTTATTGAGAATCATACTTAGGTAGCCTGGGTTTCACTGTTTGTTTGTGGGTGATTGTCTATGTGGTATGTTAGTTGCTTGTGTCAGCACAGTTCTCATTATAGCTTCACGGTCGTTATTCGTTTATTGTTTTTGTATAGTTTGTATTCAGTGTTCAGTGCTTTCTTTAATTAATAAATCATCATGAACACATATCACGCTGCATTTTGGTCCGCTCCTTACGACGATTGTGACAGCAAGCCACTGTATAAGTTCCTCTCAAGTTCTTCACTCTTTCCAGAACAGCCACCTTGTCCTTGAAGCTCAGGAACCTGACAACTATTGGCCTGGGTCTGTCACCTGTTTTCCAGTCCTGTGGGTGCGCCCCACTTCAACTTCCTGTGGTCCATCTTCAATTTCTCTGAGAATATTTCCCCCACTTTGTCCTCAGACTCCATCCAGGTCTCATGTGGAGAATCTGCAATTCCATCATCAACCATGTTATTCCGCCTTGATTGTCCCTTGAGTCTAATTTATCCATTATTGTTATCATGGATTCCCACACAGAACTGATGTCCTCTCTAAATTACTTAAAGATTTCTGTCATTTTGCCATTGTCATGTTTCAAATCATCGAGCTGACTCTGGGAGAACTGAAAGCTGTTCTTCAGGTCCTGGACCTCTCTGGTCAGGTCATCCATTCCTTTATTAGCCGAATCCACCAGTATTTGGACAAAACACTTAAAGCTATTTTCTTGTTGTAACAACTGCTTGTAGAACTGTTTTTGATCGCCGGCTTTGGTCTTTGTCATGGTAGCTAGCAACGTTAGTTACGCTGTTACTCCTTGAAGTTCCAGACAGGGCAGGACATAGGGAAGATTGAAAACAACAAACAGTAGGGTTCTAGACAAACCCGGGACAATCCAAGGTCCAAGCCACAATGGCTAACAGTGTCGCGGAGTGCGTTCAAGACCTCAAGAAACCCCTTTGGCTTGATAGGCAGCTAGCTAGCAGCTAGGCTAGCTGCTACGCCAAATAGCTCCTCAGACCCGGCCTTGGTTGGCAGGATCACTGGACAGAGTAGCAGTCCCAGCAACTGATGCCAACTGCATTGTGGGATCCAAACTAAAAAGTTAGCTAGCTACTAAGAAACTTTCCAATACACTTTTAAAACAACAAACTTTCCAAAACAACAAACTGTGCTCTCCCTCATTCCACATTTCAGAGGAAATTGGAGCTTTTCAAGAATGATCTCCAGGGAGAACTTGTCCACTTTCCCAATCTTCTGGTACAAACGCAGGGAGAAAAACATGTTCCCAACCATGTTGATTTCACCCAGAAGCTGATGGATAACTTCAAGGCTCGCTTTGATGACTTCACTGTTGGAAGAAAAGTGCTGCTGCTCATCCAGAACTCCTTCTTGGTCACAACTAGGGCTGTTGTGAAAAAGTTGTTGTGGGCTGTTGTGAAAAAGTTTTTTTTGATGCCAGCGGTTGTATTAATTTGGGATGTATCGCATCCCACAACTGTCCCAGACTATACTTAGAATATTTATTTCTCGCATAGAATAGGTAAACTTTTGTACTATGGGGGATAGTAAATTGACATAGGCTAGTGCTTTTGCTGTTCCTTAGTCCTACTCATCTTGTTGGCTGAGAAAAAGTAAATGTAAACAGTTCTTCCAATGTTTTCAATATGCACCTCGGAAGGTAATTGAGGTAATATGTACATGTAGGTAGAGTTATTAAAGTGACTATGCATAGATAGAGAGTAGCAGCAGGATAAAAACAAAAGTGGGGTTAATGTATATAGTCTGGGTAGCCATTTGATTAGATGTTCAAGAGTCTTATGGCTTAGGGGTAGAAGCTATTTAGAAGCCTCTTGGACCTAGACTTGGCGCTCTGGTACAGCTTGTCGTGCAGTAGCAGAGAGAACAGTCTATGACTAGGGTGACTGGAGTCTTTGACAATTTTTAGGGCCCTCTGACACCGCCTGGTATAGAGGTCAAGGATGGCAGGAAGCTTGGCCCCAGTGATGTACTGGGCTGTATGCACTACCCTCTGTAACGCCTTACGGTCGGATGCTGAGCTATTGCCATGCCAGGCAGTGATGCAACAGGTCAGAATGCTCTCGATGGTGCAGCTGTAGAAGTCTTTGAGGATCTGGGGATCCCTGCCTAATCTTTTCAGTCTCCTGAGTGGGAAAAGGTGTTGTCGTGCCCTGCATCTGCACGCACAGTGAGGCGAAGACTTTTGGAGGATGGCCTGGTGTCAAGAAGGGAAGCAAAGAAGCCACTTATTTCCAGGAAAAACATTCTGCAAAAGGTACAGGGATTGAACCGCCGAGGACTGGGGTAAAGTCATTTTCTCTGATGAATCCCCTTGCCGATTGTTTGGGTAATCCGGAAAAAAGCTTGTCCGGAGAAGACTAGGTGAGCGCTACCATCAGTCCTGTGTCATACCAACAGTAAAGCATCCTGAGACCATTCATGTGTGGGGTTGCTTCTCAGCCAAGGGAGTGAGCTCACTCACAATTTTGCCTAAGAACGCAGCCATGATTAAAGAATGGAACAGTTTGTTGATTAACAATGCCTTTTCCAGCATGATGGAGCATCTTGCCATAAGGCAAAAGTGATAACTAAGTGGCTTGGGGAACAAAACATTGATATTTTGGGTCCATGGCCAGGAAACTCCCCAGACCTTAATCCCATTGAGAACTTGTGGTCAATCCTCAAGAGGCGGGTGGACAAACAAAAACCCACAAATTCTGACAAACTCCAAGCATTGATTATGCAAGAATGGGCTGCCATCAGTCAGGATGTGGCCCAGAAGTTAATTGACAGCATTGACTATTGCATCAACTTCATGTAATTGTCAATAAAAGACTTTCACACTTATGAAATGCTTGTAATTATACTTCAGTATTCCATAGTAACATCTGACAAGAATATCTAAAGACACTGAAGCAGCAAACTTTGTGAAAATGTATATTTGTGTCATTCTCAAAACCTTTGGCCCCGACTGTAGTCAATGAACAGCATTCTCACATAGGTGTTCCTTTTGTCCAGGTGGGAAAGGGCAGTGTGGAGTGCAATTAAGATTGTGTCATCTCCTGGGGCGGTATATGAATTGTCATATGATAGACATTATGATGAGAAATGACAGATAAAACATATCGGTGCTCATTGGCCATTGGACATAAACATTACACAATAAATTGGAAATCGCAAATTCAACAATGAATGGTTTGGAAGGAATCAGCAAACTGCAAGCATTGAAAAAGCAATCACTAGCCTACTATTCAGTGGAGTGGATGTATGGTCCAAGTCTGGGTTTAAGGGTCTCTTGTCCAAGCTTAAAAGGATAAACATTCAACGTTGGATATGCTGTCAATCCAGCATGACTTCTGCTGCTTTCAAAACAACTGGAAAATCGGAACTGGTAAATCTCAGACTTCAGTGTGGTCAAGACAACGGGGAACAAAACGAGCTCCAACTGGGAAAATACGCTTTAAACGGTCATCCAACTTGGAATTCCAAGTCGGGAACTCGGGCCTCTTTTTAGAGCTCCGACCTGAAGATCACTAACATCATGATTCAACCTTGTTTTTTTCTGAGTTCCCTGTTGTCTTGAAAGCACCATAAATACAGATAATGACAGACTTTGAAGACAAAGTTTGATGACAAAATTTGCCCACGAAAGACCTCCAAGCCACCTTTCTGTTCAAGTGAGCACAGCACAACAAGGTGAGTCCAAAAATGTATTGTATGTTGCTGCATACATTATGTAATATGCCAGGGAGATATGGATACTGTAGCTAAGAAAGTAATACTAAGTGTATGTTGTGTAGTATAAGCTGTTAGTTACCTATGCCTCACCCTAACAATTTGGTCCCTTTTCCCCATATAATTTAGCCCACTGTTCTGATTTGGTGGTGCACATTTATTGTAAGAGATTTACTTGTCTGCTTATATGCCCCTTTTATTTATCCTATGGTTCTGACTTGATGTACAGGGAGAACACAGTAAGAACGGCCCATGTTCTGAATTCTGTCGCTGTATATTTCAAAAGTGCTGAACAAATAGTTATATTGACTACGTCCGTCCTAGCTCGCTCATTAATGTCTTAATCTAAATTAAGGATTGCCTCTTATCTGCTCGTCGTCCCCTTATGCCATAGTTTTTACATCTCAATTGTCAGAAGAAACCACATTTGGTTAAGCAAGTCAGCCATATCAGCTATGATTTTCTTAAAAGTCAGTAAATGAGGCTGAATGAACTATTTCGCTGCCAGACAAGACTCCACTGATAGCCAGGTGTAGCATTGGTTAGGTGTTGGGACTGCTGTTGGGACTCTGCTGTTGGGACAGGTCTCTCTTTATGTAGTGTTGTGTTGTTTCTCTTGCCGTGATGTGTGTTTTGCCCTATATTTTTATTTGATTTTTAATCCCAGCCCCTGTCCCCGCAGGAAGCCTTTTGCCTTTTAGTGGGCCGTAAATGTAAATAAGAATTTGTTCATAACTGACTTGCCCAGTTAAAACAGTTTTTTTTAATATATATTTTTTAATGTAGGCCCTAACAGATGATGGGTTATGTTGTGGCTTTGCTGGCATGCAACTTAAAAAATAAAAAAATAATTTACATCTTAAAATTGCCACTGACCAGGACAAATCAGATTTCTCATACGACTGTAGGTTTGGCTTCCCACTGAACTCAACAGAATGGCTCTTTTCTTGTCATCATCTTCTATTTAGTTTGACCAAGTATTTCACAGTATTCCTCCCATGATTGATCATCGAATGCAAAAAGATATACCGATCCAACCATGGCAGCCATTTCTCTGTTAGCAACTAGCTTTAGCAGTCCAGCTCCTGAATACCTGGAACGTGAACTTTTCATGTTCAGCGGCTCCCAACTCCAGTCCTTTAATACCCCCAACAGCACATATTTTTTTGCTTGTAGCCCCGGAAAAACATACCTGATTCAACTCAGAGGGCCTGATGATTAATTGACAATTTCAAATATGCATGGTTGTCCGGGGCTACAATAAACTGTACTGTTGGGGGTTCTCGAGGACCGGAGTTGGGAAACATGATGGCATTAGCCTTATGAGCATTTGCAATGCACCTCTTGACATTGTGCATCTGAAGCAGAGAATAGCTTAACTCACATTGTTTACATATTGTACATATTGTTCAGTTTACATATTGACTTCTTGGGTATGACGCTACAAGTTTGGCACACCTGTATTTGGGGTGTTTCTCCCATTCCTCTCTACAGATCCTCTTAAGCTCTGTCAGGTTGGATGGGGAGCATTGCTGCACAGCTATTTTCAGTTCTTGGTCGTCTCCCTGACCATGGCCATTCTCCCCTGTTTTCTCAGTTTGGCTGAGTGGCCAACTCTGGGAAGAGTCTTGGTGGTTCCAAACTTCTTCCATTTGAGAATGATGGAGGCCACTGTGTTCTTGGGGACCTTCAATGCTGCAGACATTTCTTGGTGCCCTTCCCCAGATCTGTGCCTCGACACAATCCTGTCTCAGAGTTCTATGGACAATTCCTTCGACCTCATGGCTTGGTTTTTGCTCTGACATGCACTGTCAACTGGGACTTTATATAGACAGGTGTGTGCCTTTCCAAATCATGTCCAATCAATTGAATTTACCACAGGTGGACTCCAATCAAGTTGTAGAAACATCTCAAGGATGGTCAATGCACTTGAGCTCAATCTCGAGTCTCATAGCAAAGGGTCTGAATACTTATGTAAATAAGGTATTTCTGTTTTTATTTTAATAAATGTGCAAAAAAGACTAAAACCTGTTTTCACTTTGTCATTATGGGGTATTGTGTGTAGATTGATGAGAAAAAATAAATATTAACTCAATTTTAAAATGAGTCTGTAAATGGGTCGTGGCTTTTGTGGAGCGATGGGTGACGATACTTCGTGGGTGTCAGTTGTTGATGTGTGCAGAGGGTCCCTGGTTTGAGCCCGGGTAGGGGCGAGGGGACGGACTAAAGTTATACTGTTACACTGACATGACCCTCCAGCATGACAATGCCACCAGCCATACTGCTCGTTCTGTGTGTGATTTCCGGCAAGACAGGAATGTCAGTGTTCTGCCATGGCCAGCAAAGAGCCCGGATCTCAATGTCTGGGACCTGTTGGATCGGAGGGTGAGCGCTAGGGCCATTCCCCCAGAAATTACCGGGAACTTGCAGGTGCCTTGGTGGAAGAGAGGGGAAACATCTCATAGCAAGAACTGGCAAATCTGGTGAAGTCCATGAGGAGGAGATGCACTGCAGTACTTAATGCAGCTGGTGGCCACACCAGATACTGACTGTAACTTTTGATTTTAATGTCTGTCTCAGTTGTTGAATCTTGTTATGTTCATACAAATATTTACACATGTTAAGTTTGATGAAAATAAATGCAGTTGACAGTGAGAGGACATTTCTATTTTTGCTGAGTTCATATAGGCTAGTGTACGAATGGTGCATTAATAGTCCAGCCTATTAATTAATTTCTAATTTACACATCTGTCTTCACTGTTTCATTCTTGCACAATTTATGCATCTCTGTTGGCAGCTTCACTGGCCTCTCTCTCTTCCGTTTATAGCTCTTGAACCAGCAGCCTAGCCCAATGCGTTCCTAGAAATATATCAATATAATATATCAATACCTCTCTTTCTTGATGGATATAAAATAGGCTACAGCGTTCAAAATGAACTGGCAGGAACGTTTGAATGGCTAGAGCTTTGGTGTGATTGTGATCACATTGGCTGGTGGTAAAAATTAAATAAACGTGAATCCTCTTTGCTCCTTCGCCCAATTTGTATGTTTACAATTACATGTATTACGTCAGAATACGCCATGTTTAAATGTTTCCAATCAAATGCATGAATTAAACTTTAGAGTGTTTTCATATCAATCTAATTTGCATAAATATTGTGATTGGATGATAGCTGTGCGGGTAATATCAGGATAAAATCTTCTTATCTCTTCGAGCTCATTAATGATATAATGTTCATATTTGAAGATTGCGGAAAGGCAAGTCTCTTTGGAAATGGCAATGAGTGGCAAGAAGTGGAACGTTCGCTAAAGAGACTGGTATCCATGTTAGCCATTTTGTTGCCCAAGACCCGCTGTGAAACAAGCAAGAATAACTAAGTACTTCCAGGTGACAGATTTTTGGAATCATTCAGAATAAAAGTCCCATCCTGTAAACTTTGTGAATGAATAGTTTGGGCGAAAATTCCGTTAAATGTGCACAATTATCAATATTTTATAGTAGTTATCATACAAAGAATAATTACAAGTATTTCTATAAGATATTATGTCATTCTAGTTCCTAATCCACAGAGGTTACTCCCAGAGGAGTGTCGCTGCTCATTTGGCGGCCCTTATTCGCCTTATTCTGGAACGTCACAGTAATCTCTATGCCAGTTAGCCCACTGGACACTGCATTCTGCACCTGTGATAGAATGATTGTTACAAAAAAGACATTCAGTGAAAATCCCATTACTAACAATTGTGTGACTGAGGACTATGTGATCAATTTAATCAAAACACATGCAAGTCTCATCATAAACTTACCTTGCTATTGTTCCCAATGAGATGAGACCACTTATACTTACCATGCTTTAGGTATTACCGCCCAACTACAAGGATATTTTACAAACCTTATTCACCCAGAAAAACAATAACACTAGACACTAATAACACTAAAAAAGCATGATGCTTAAATACATGTTTAAATACATTTTATACCCTACTCACCTGGACTCCATAAACCTACCTTGCTTCACCAACATGAGATTTGACAGAATACTTACAGATTCCCCACATTAATACAGCAGTTCTGTTGATACACAAATCGGCTTGGAACGCCTTACAAAATACTTTTCAATTGGAAGAACTTGTCCCGATTGGTGTTTTTAAATCAATGATGCAGGATTTTGAGGCTGATTCATTCCCTGACCAGTCAATATTTTTAATTTGCTGTTTTACGATTTTGTTATACTCTTGTGAATTCTATGTTTTTTTTTACTAGATTACCTGTAGTTTTTCATGTCTGTCTGTAATTGTGTAATGACTTGGTGCTGCCTATCTTGGCCAGGACGCTCTTGAAAAAGCAATTTCAAATCTCAATGAGCCCTTCCTGGTTAAATAAAGGTTAAATAGAAAAGTAATGCAGAGATTGATCATATCATCTAAGAACTCTATAATAATGTTAGCCTATGGATTATAGTAACTGTCACCACAACACATGTTAAGTAATGTTAGACTTAGAACTGTAAGTGGCTTTGCTTATTAGCCTACCTTCCACAAAATTGAGGCTGCATGACTTTCCAAGGCCAGCGATGCAAGCGCATCCAGCCGTCTCTACTGATCCGTTGTTGGATACAAGTACACAAGCAGGTAAAAGCTAGTAAACTGAGCTGCTTGATTGGCTGGGCTGAACATCGGCATTCAAAAATACCAATCCTTTTCCCTCCTCCTGTTGAAGCCCGTTGGGTGTGTTCCCAAATGCGAGCCATGTTTTGTTTCCTGAGTAGAATGGAACCCCCTTTTACTGAGACACAATGTAAAGGGAATTGTGTACAACGGTGTAGTATGTCCAATATGAAACCACACTGAACATTGTGCAATACCAACAATGGGCTAATTGGGGATTTAAAAGTGTTTTCTAAATTTGATTATTATAATTATAATATTATTATTACTATTGTTATTATTAGTATTAATAGTAGCATTATAACAAATGTTTTTTATTTGTATTACTGTTACAGTGATAACTATCTGGTAATCATTACTTTTAATTATGTTAATAATGTAACAGTATAACTTTAGACCGTCCCCTCGCCCATACCCGGGCGCGAACCAGGGACCCTCTGCACACATCAACAACTGACACCCACGAAGCATCGTTACCCATCGCTCCACAAACCACTACTTCAAGGTCTCAGAGCGGGTGACGTCACCGATTGAAACGCTATTTAGCGCGTACCACCGCTAACTAAGCTAGCCGTTTCACATCCGTTACATTAACATTGTCAATGCTATAATGTTATTTGTTAAACAACATTATACGTTTGCTAACATTTCCTCATAAAATGTTAAGATTTTCGATCATTTGTATTATTTTTCACAATCTTCATTGTGGAACTTTTATTTTGAAGGGCAATCGCCGAGGTCACGGCTTTATTCTGGCTAGGTCTTGCTTATTCTTGCTGGTGGAACGGAGGTCAAAGCAATCCGCGACAAGACTAGCTGCAGACGTTGTTTTGAAGTACAGCTGTTTATTTTTTACTACCACTTCGGTTTTTAATAATTGAAGACATCATCGAAGTACGATGTCAGATTTCGACCACAACCCGTTCGCGGACCCTGAATTCAATAATCCTTTTCAGGTAGGTGTAATACTCACCGGTCTGTCATTTGGCTATGCTAACTGGTTAGTCTGATTTATTATAACTAGCAAGCTATGTCATCTCTGTTGAGTGCATGTTAGCTTACTAAGCTAACGTTAGAAAACTAGCTAACGATAGCAGTGTCAGGTCGTTTCTCCTGGCATGACTGACAACATAGCAGCGGTAACGTCAGCTAGCTATCTTGCAATACTTTCTAGCAAACGTTTAACATTAGCCTAGGTCGAACATATATTGTCATCTTCAACCTAGACGTTAACAGTACAGTAACTCGCAATTCGTTATTTGGAACAAATATAAAGTTGTACTATATCAGGCAATTATTTACAAACGATATTAGCTAGTAGAGTAAACTAGCTAGCTAGATGATTTAGCGTATTCTTGTCATGTGTGATGTTATCAGTGTCAGTATGCTTGCTGCTACATCTAGCTAGCTAACGTTAACTTGCTTATGATTTGCCACCCATCTATTGTGGTGCGTCTTCACCTGAACTGTTTATCTCTGCAAGACCGGCAGCGTATATGGTCTAACACACACACACACACACTTATGTGGCCTCATCTCATGTTGATTCATTAAGCACTTGTGAGTTATTCATTTAGGACAACTCATTGAAATTGATGTTGGTAGGCAGTTAGTGCTTGGCGTTACACATGACAGCAGTGTTACAGACATGGTTGACATGACAGCAGTGTTACAAACTTCATCGGGCAAAAGTGTTGCTTGTATTGGACTGTGTGTAGCATTGACCATTTTTTATGTTATGGGAAACAACATACATACAACATATGTCCAAAACACGCCCTTTCACAACTGACACAATGTAGGTTAATCTTCAATGGCCACACACTGATGCTTACTAATGTAAAGTCTGCAGCGTAGAAGTCTGAGCACAACCCACATGCTATGAAAATGTGTGTCTGTGATGTATTTGGAATAAATAATCCAGGGGGTTTGAAGAGGGGGTGAATGGGAGCACTGTTGGGGCACCTTTTATTGTCAGTGATTCTGGGAATGATAATCCCAGTCTTTGAGGGTGTCCATCGGCTCAGATCGCTTTGGACACAACAGGTTGGTCATCGTTCTGGTGTTTGGTGATGGAAAATAACAATACCACAATATAACTGACATCACAAAAAAAATGTTTCCTGACAACAAAAGCATATGTATAATTTCTAGGAACTGTATTTACCAGACATAAAGTGAAATGTCTTTTGCTATCAAATAAACATCTGAATCCAACTTTGTCCAAACTGCACCATATTCCTGCTGTGTAAACAGTGGTAGATTTTGTGGTAGGAAGTCTCACATGAGGTGTGTGTGGTCTAATGGTAGCCCGCTGTCTCAACTGTTGTCTAGGAATTCAATCACCACATTGTGATTGACAGGTAGAATACTCTATTCAAGCCAATAATTTAAGTTGTTTCATCAAAACAACATGGATGCCTACAGTCATTTGATGTGCTGCTGTGATGTCCTGAGGGGCGCAGCAGTCTAAGGCACTACAGTCCCTGGTTCAAATCCAGGCTGCATCGGGAGTCCCATAGGGCGGCGCACATCTGGCCGTCCGGGTTTGGCCGGGGTAGGCCATCATTGTAAATAAGAATTTGTTCTTAACTGACTTGCCTAGGAACATTTTAAAAGTTAAAAAAATACAACAATTCTGTGACCCCATCACATTTGCTTTCCAGGAATTCTGCATTGATACCTGCTACTGTGGTTGTAAGACGAGATGTTGCATTGCTTTCATTATGATAATTGTAGCCTATTTGTTACGTACGCCTCTAGGAAGAGCGAACGCAACACCCTGCTACAACTCAACTCCCCGTGGAGTGAAAGGGATATGGGATTGTAGGTGCGAGTAAGGATGACAAAGGCAGAGAATGGTACCGTTTACATGGAATTTATTCCATCACACGGTGATTTTGGGGAAAAGGGGCTGGACGGAACCAAAGAAAGTAAATGTCAAAGCCCCCTCTCCTACCTTACCTGCCTACCCACTACTTACCTACCGTACCTGCCTACCCACTACTTACCTAACTTAGCACCACCTGGTGTGCTAACCAAAATACAGGGGGTGGTCCGCCCAGGTCTTACCTAGTGTGTATAGACAGTAAATACAACGGGTTATGTATGCCCACAGGTCTCTTGCCTAAGCACTCCCTAGGTCCCCCCCGGGAACAAATTAAACAGTAAAGTACAAACAAATCAAAACAGTCCGTTGGACATAAACATACCTCCGCAGGACCGTTACAAAATACTTAACAAAAACCAACATATGACATACTAATCAAATCTCTCCTAACAACAACCAACACAGGATATCTCCCTTCTGAGCAACAGAACGCTGGCTTATATAGCTGGAGAAGGAGTTGGTAATTGAAGACAGCTGTTTCTGACGAGAGGGCGAGGTCGGCTCCAATAATCAATGGGGCAGACCAATCAGCTGCTTAGAGGAATCCGGGAAGCCATCCTGAAACACACACACACATACATACAAACAAAACCACAACACAGAAACTGAGGAACATAACACTATTACTTAGATCTGTAGACTGTCAATGTAGAAGTGTCTCACCAGGGAGAAACTGTGTATTTGATCCTCACAGCACATTTTACCCTGTTTGCTTGGTGAACAGGTCCTGCTTTGTATTGTTCGCCCAGGTTGCTGCTTCCTAGCTAAGTAAAACTCAACTCGATGATGTAGCCAACTTCATATCAACAGAGTTGCGCGGCGACTAGTGTGGGTGGACTGGAGCTCGCAACATCACATGGACATTTACCCGTGTAATTGCGGGCTATTTGGTTGCTGAAATCTGTAGTTTTGATAACTTAATTTTATGTGATGTCGCGACCTGCAGTCCGCCCACACTAGGCGCCGCTCAACTCCGTTGATGAGAAATAGTTCAGTTTTACTTGGTTAGGTTACTTCCCAGGCTAGTTGTTCCTTGTTTTAGACACACACCTCTTTCTTGCTTTCTCTCTCTGCTTTTCTCTCTCTGTTTCAATGAAATTATAGTTTAATCACTGCCACGGTTGCTTGCTAGCTCTCAACTCTGAGACACACACTCTTGTCCTTTAATCATTGCTTTGTCAATCCTGGGAGCAGCAGAGTTACCCTCATTCAATTCTGTCCCCTCCTTGCTCTTTGAATAATGTGGCTTGGTCTGTAGGTTGATGCTTAGGCCTATGTGTAAGGATGATTGCTAATTAATCGTAAGCATGGTTTTATTGTTAGAGAAGGTATGAATGGTGTACTTCCCACAGCTAACTGTGCTGTGTAGAAATGTGTGTAACTCAACACGAGTTGGGGAGTGGTGTGCTAACCACAGTGCCACAAACAGTAATTTATTTATTGGGCTATACATGATTAGTCCCTCTTTGCATTTCTCTGCTCTCACGTATTGCTGCAGATTGTGGACCCCAGGAAGAGTAGGGTTTTTCTTCATTTTTTAACTACCTTGTAGATTAATAGTGAAGATATCAAATATGAAATTACACATGGAATCATGTAGTAACCAAAAAAGTTTGAAACAAATCTAAATATTTGAGCTTCTTCAAAGTAGCCACCCTTTGCCTTGATGACAGCTCTGCACATTCTTGCCATTGTCTCAACCAGCTTCATGAGGTAGTCACCTGGAATGCATTACAACTAACAGGTGTCCCTTGTTAATTTGTGGAATTTATTTCCTTAATGCGTTTGAGCCAATCAGTTGTGTTGTAACAAGGTAAAGGTGGAATACAGAAGAAAGCCCTATTTGGTAAAAGACCAAGTCCATACGATGACAACAACAGCTCAAATAAGCAAAGAGAAACAACAGTCCATTACTTTAAGACAGGAAGGTCTGACAATCTGGAAAATGTCAAGAACTTTGAACGTTTATTCAAGTGCAGTTGCAAAAACCATCAAGTGCTATGATAAAACTGGCTCTCATGAGGCCTGCCACAGGAAGGGAAGACCCACAGTTACCTCTGCTACAGAGAATAAGTTCATTAGAATTACCAGCCTCAGAAATTGCATCCCAAATAAATGATTCAGAATTCAAGTAACAGACACATCTCAACATCAACTGTTCAGAGGAGACTGTGTGAATCAGGCCTCCATGGTAGAATTGCTGCAAAGAAACCACTAAAGAACCCATAACCCATTAAGAATAATAAAATATTTGCTTGGGCCAAGAAACACGAGCAATGAACATTATATTGGTGGAAATCTGTCCTTTGGTCAAATTTGAGATTTTTGCTGCATTCTGCAGTGATACGCCAGCCCATCTGTTTTGCGCTTAGTGGGACTATCATTTGTTTTTCAACCGGACAATGACCTATAACACACCTCCAGGCTGTGTAAGGGCTCATTGACCAAGAAGGAGTGTGGTGGAGTGCTGCATCAGATGACATGGCCTCCACAATTAACCAACCTAAACCCAATTGAGACGGTTTGGGATGAGTTGGACTGCAGAGTGAAGGAAAACAGCCAACAAGTTCTCAGCATATGTGGGAACTCCTTCAAGACTGTTGGAAAAGCATTCCTCATGAAGCTGTTTGAAAGAATGCCAAAAGTGTGCAAAGCTGTCATCAAGGCAAAGGGTGGCTACTTTGAAAAATCTTTAATATATTTTGATTTGTTTAACACTTTTTGGGGTTACTACATGATTCCATATGTGTTATTTCAGTTTTCTATTTGTATAGTTTTCTTCACTATTATTCTACAATGTAGACATTTGTACAAAATGAAGAGAAACCCTTGAATGAGTAGGTGTGTCAACTTTTGACTGGTACTGTGTGTGTGTGTGGACATCCAGGATTGGTCAGATTTCAGAGCTTGAAGGCTGTCGTGATTCCATCTGAAGTGCTCACATTTGTCACTCAGTCACTTGAATTGGGACATGAGTGCCTGCCTTACCCCAGTCCTAGTGGGCCGCTGTCCTGTTGTTTGGCTCCTCCCTGTCACGGATCAATAAATCACATATTGCACATAGTTTCTCAGTGATTTAAAAGGCTGCACCCCAGAATTAGGCCTAGGCTAACCTAACAGAACACAGGATTTCTAAGACCACTGTCGGTAATGGCATTGTTAGTTCAATCAGTCAAATGAATTTATAAAGCCCTTTTTACATCAGCAGATGTCACAAAGTGCTATACAGAAACTCAGTCTAAAACCCCAAACAGGAAGCAATGCAGATGTAGAAGCACGGTGGCTTGGAAAAAACTCCCTAGAAAGGCAGGACCGTAGGAAGAAACCAGGTTCTGGGTGGTAGTTAGTCCTCTTTATTTTTATTTAACCTTTTATTTAACTAGGAAAGTCAGTTAAGAACAAATTCTTATTTTCAATGACAACCTAGTCGACGCTGGGCCAATTGTGTGCCGTCCTATGGGTCTCTCAATCCCGTCCGGTTGTGATACAGCCTGGAATCGAACAGGGATCGGTAGGGATGCCTCTAGCCCTGAGATGCAGTGCCTTAGACCGCTGCGCCACCCGGGAACCCTGGCTGTGACAGGTGGAGATTATAAGAGTACATGACCATTTACGGCCAGATTGTTCTTCAAGATGTTCATAGATGACCAGCAGGGTCAAATAATAATCAGTGGTTGTAGAGGGTGCAACAGGAGTAAATGTCAGTTTACTTTCATAGCCGCTTTTCATTGACTCCCCATTTCAGCCTGTTTAAGCCTTGAAGCCAGTAGCCTTGTGATTAATTCCCTGCAACTCCGGGCTCTCTTCAATAGTTCATGAAATCATATGGTGCTGTCATGGTGACAGCTGGTGCTTCGGGTATTTTTGGCTGCTTTCCCCTGACTTGCTTCCTGCTCTTTCATGGTAGTTTCTCTTATCAAATAATTTGCCTTCCTAAAACCCATCTACCAAAGAGCTGATGAAGAAGTCGTTGTTGCAATGTCTCCATGAGATTGATGTAGAGAGGCTACAAGTTATCCCTATCTAACACACACACACACACCCACGTGTTTGTGTGTTTACATTGTGCGCGTCAGCGTCATTGTTGCTGTGGCAGTAGTGACTGCCTGTACGGCTGCTTTCTCTCTGTGAGATGCTCTCAGAAGGATAGGAATACTTCACCTTCTCGTGGAGCTATGTTAACGGCCCCTCATTTCTAATATTAACTGAGATGTTTTTTGTGTTTCACACAACCTAGATCGGTCCAACCTGTTGAATCTGTTGTACTGTAGGCTAACAAAAGCAGTAGCTTATCTTGTAGTTTTGAAGTTCCATGTGCTGTGCTTGTACTTAAGCGCTGTGTGTTTGTGGCTGTGCGTCAGGACCGTATTACAGATTCATCACTATATACCCTGAAATATTGATGACTGACCTGTCCTCGGGACAAGGAGCAGCCTACTTCTGTTAAACACAGACATGAGACTCAGTCAGAACAGAGGAGGAGGGTTGGACTGGGACAGACTGACTGATACTGGACTGTACCGGCTGTAACTGGCTATACTCCAATGCACTAGTCTGTAGCCAATAAATCCAGTATAAACTTATATCTTGGACTGCACTGAACCTGAGTCTCATCTGAATTTATGCTGTATGAGTGAAACTTCTTGTCATTGTGAGCTGGCTACCTGAAATGCACCCTACACCATGCACACACACACAGTGATGATATAGACTACACCAAAGCACACCTTATTCTCTGTTTCAGAGCTGACCGCAGCACACACCTGTAGACACAGTGGACACGCAGTAGTTAAACAATGCATCAGTCCTGGGAGGTGCACCTATAGGCCTACTTTTAGCACTTGGCAAATAGCCTAGCTGTTGCCTGCTGGATTTACAAGGAGACTGGAGAACAAAGTAGGCCAATGAAACTTAGATTTTAACTGACTGATACCAACATTGAATCTGCATAGCCTAAAATAAAGGTTGATGAAATATAATGATTAGCCTGGACTGTATCTGTCTACACTGCACAGCATGCCAGCAGCAGTACCCAGTCTTTTTTTCTTAGCAGAGGAAGGCGTTCTCTTCTCTAACTAGTGGGCTCTGCCATATTTATAGCTGTCTGTGGTGGGGAAAATGATTGGAATCATCCTGTCTTTGCCAGTTTTGGATTATAGCCCTGGGTTAACAGTGAAGGGTAGCCTGCTGTTGGGGTCGGTCTGCAGCCTTGTAATTGTGGAGGAATTCTCTTCTTCAGATGAAAAGTACGTTCTGTTTGTTCTTTTGAAAACCTGAGGCCAGGTTAGGTAGATGAGGCTGGTGGTGCTGTTGATTTGTAAGCAGACATAGATTGGGTTGAAGTAAGCTTAGGCTAGGCTAGCATCCACTACAGATGGTCTGTTCACGTCACACGAGTGGCTTTAGCGTTCATTCATCACACCGTGGTAATGCAGCAGATATAGGCTAGGCAATTTGAGGGCTTGTTATTAAGGCCTGATTTACTACATGGGAGTGCAGTCTGTTGACTGCCTCACTGCTTCTGGTGATATACTGTATGAACACTGACTTTGTTCTCTCTTTTCCTTTCCTCTCAGGATCCGTCAGTGACACAAGTAACACAAAATGCTCCTCCAGGGTTGGAAGAGTACAACCCCTTCACAGATGCCAAGCCGGTGAGAACTGCACAGTACACTGCACACTGTTAGACGTGTTGAGCTGTTGGATGTGAGATAGCGACACCATTGATGAGATAAATAGAAGAGCTGATATGGTACTGATGGTGACTACAGATGATTAGTGTTCGTTATGGTATTATATTCAGCGTTAACTTCCAGGAGGAGTGGTTGAAGATTCTGATTCCTGAATGTCTGCTTCTCAGCTAACACCCTATTCTCTCGTTAGTGATATATGACATTTAGCAGTCATATGTGCATACATTTTAAGTGGTCCCGGGAATTGAACTCACTATCCTGGGGTTGCAAGCACCATGTTCTACCAATAGAGGACCACTAGTACACTACCTTGTTTTGAGCTGAGCTACATGGTGTTCTTGTCAGAAGTAGTGTACTACATGGAGGATAGGGTGTGGGTTGACACTAAACCAGTGTGTGATGATTCTATTTTCTCCCAGGTCCCTCCTGGCACTGCACCCAAAGTACCTGCCCCCACCACCAACACACAGCCAGCCATCATGAAGCCTACAGAAGAACCGCCTGCATACTCGCAGCCTCAACAGACACAGGTACCCCCCCCCCCCCCCCCCCCCGCTCCCCCACACACACCTCACAACCTCTTCTGCCCTTTTACACCATGCAATTCCACCCCTCTGAAGAAAAGAGAGGAGAGCTCTACGGCTGCACCTTTTCGCAATGGAATGTATTTCCATATAAACACCATGCATGCCCCCCCTGGGGTGAGTGTGACAGCTCCTGGCTAGGAGGCAGCAGGCTCTCCCTCAGCATGTGTAGTGTTCTAATAAAATCTGTTTGTGACAGTGTGGAGATAGCCTAGCTCTACACCTTGCCTCCTGAGGGAAAAGTCTAACTTAGTGTTTGCAAAAAGAGAGTGTGATAGAGACACAAGTAGACAGATAACACAGGAAAAAGAAAACGCCTTAATCTAAAGTTTTAGGAACTTTTTATACCTCTACTGACACAGTTTTGTCCTTGGTCATACACACAGAGAGTTTCAGAATGCTGCACCAGGAAGTTGGCAATAAGGCATGTGACTAGTATCCTTTCTCTTCACTGTTTAAATACAAATCCTTTGTACTTTAAAGATGCATTGTTCAGCATTCTTTTTCAGTAGATGGCTAGTGACTAGCGATGGCTAATGATGTCAAATGCAGATATTGCTTCACCTGCAGTTGTAGCATGCTACAGATGAGGCACACACGTTAGCGAGGAAATTGGCATTTTGTAAAGTAAGAAACAGAGCGTTAATTATTCTGACTTGCATGGAGAGAGCTGTTGGAGATGACGACTGGGACTGTGCTGTCATCTGTGCTGACACTAGTCTCTGCCAAACACACACACACACACACAGATACAGTTGAAGTCGGAAGTTTACATACATCTTAGCCAAATACATTTAAACTCAGTTTTTCACAATTCCTGACAGTTAATCCCAGTAAAGATTCCCTGTTTTAGGTCAGTTGGGATCACCACTTTATTTTAAGAATGTGAAATGTCAGAATAATAGTAGAGAGAATAATTTATTTCAGCTTTTATTTCTTTCATCACATTCCCAGTGGGTCAGAAGTTTACATACACTCAATTTAGTAGCATTGCCTTTTAAATTGTTTAACTTGGGTCAAATGTTTCGGGTAGCCTTCCACAAGCTTCCCACAATAAGTTGGGTGAATTTTGGCCCATTACTCCTGACAGAGCTGGTGTAACTGAGTCAAGTTTGTAGGCCTCCTTGCTCGCACATGTTTTTTCAGTTCTGCCCACAAATGTTCTATAGGATTGAGGTCAGGGCTTTTTGATGGGCACTCCAATACCTTGACTTTGTTGTCCTTAAGCCATTTTGCCACAACTTTGGAAGTATGCTTGGGATCATTGTCCATTTGGAAGACCCATTTGTAACCAAGCTTTAACTTCCTGATGTCTTGAGATGTTGCTTCAATATATGCACATCATTTTCCCCCCTCATGATGCCATCTATTTTTTTTTGAAGTGCAACAGTCCCTCCTGCAGCAAAGCACCCCCACAACATGATGCTGCCACCACCATCCCAACCGTGAAGCACAGGGTTCTTCAGCTTGCAAGCCTCCCCCTTTTTCCTCCAAACATAACGATGGTCATTATGGCCAAACAGTTCTATTTTTGTTTCCTCAGACCAGAGTACATTTCTCCAAAAAGTACAATCTTTGTCCCCATGTGCAGTTGCAAACCGTAGTCAGGCTTTTTTTATGGCGGTTTTGGAGCAGTGGCTTCTTCCTTGCTGAGCAGCTTTTCAGGTTATGTTGATATTGGACTCATTTTACTGTGGATATAGATATTTTTGTACCTGTTTCATCCAGCATCTTCACAAGGTCCTTTGCTGTTGTTCTGGGATTGATTTGCACTTTTCACACGTTCGTCTCTAGGAGACAGAATGCGTCTCCTTCCTGAGCGGTATGACGGCTGCGTGGTCCCATGGTGTTTATACTTGCGTACTATTGTTTGTACAGATGAATGTGGTACTTTCAGGCGTTTGGAAATTGCTCCCAAGGATGATCCAGACTTGTGGAGGTCTACAATCTTTTTTTTGGGCTGATTTCTTTTGATTTCTCCATGATGTCAATTAAAGAGGCACTGAGCTTGAAGATTGGCATTGAAATCCATCCACAGGTACACCTCCAATTAACTCAAATGATGTCAACTAGCCTATCAGAAGCTTCTAAAGCCATCACATTATTTTCTGGAATATTCCAAGCTGTTTAAAGTCAGTCAACTTAGTGTTTGTAAACTTCTGACCCGCTGGAATTGTGATACAGTGAAAAAATCTGTCTGTAAACAATTGTTTTAAAAATTACTTGTCATGCACAAAGTAGATGTCCTAACCGACTTGCCAGAACTATAGTTCGTTAACAAGAAATGTGTGGAGTGGTTGAAAAATGGGTTTTAATGACTCCAACCTAAGTGTATGTAAACTTCCGACTTCAACTGTACATTACAAAACAAAGTCAGCTGCCTCATTTTCAAGTTGACTTGAAGTTAACTGTCAGAGATCAACTCGGACTTGTCAGCCATATGGAGCCTCAGTCTGCACAACGTCCGCAACATCTCTGTGTACTGTAGTGTCAGTGCCCCCTGTTTGACTGTGTGTGTAGGAGCAAGTGAGGGCTTCAGCAGAGCTGCTGAGGAGACAGGAGGAGCTGGAGAGGAAGGCAGCAGAGCTAGACCGCCGGGAGAGAGAGATGCAGTCCCTCAACGCATCAGGAGGTTGGCACCAACCTTCATACAACATTCAATGTTTCCACATTAAAACATTGTTAAGCTTTGTCAGACCCAAAAGTTCAAACAAGATCTTAGCAACATCATTCAAGCATGTTTCTCCTCTCTCCTGGTTCAGGTAGGAAAAACAACTGGCCTCCTCTCCCAGAGAAGTTCCCTGTGGGTCCCTGTTTCTACCATGACATCACAGTGGACATCCCTGTAGATTTCCAGAAGACTGTCAAGATCATGTACTACATTTGGATGTGTGAGTGACTGTATCTATGTTCCATAAACCTCATAACCACATAAACCTAGCTCCAGTCTCTACCCAAGATCATGTACTACATCTGGATAAGTGTGACCTCATATGTTAACTGCTCTGCTCCCTTGTCAAGAGACTCTACTATGGCAAATGTACACTTTTTAGAATTGTACTTTCAATATGCCTGAACTTTTGCCAGAGTTTTTTTGCAAGCTTAAAAAAAATAATTTTCTCCAAATCTTGTCTGACAGCATATCTTAGAGCTGGAAAGGCCATTGAGAAGTGGTATAAAGGAACACGTAAATGCAGCATGTATTCAATATGAGCCAATAGTACAGGGTGGAATTCATTCCACTACCACATGATGCAGCTAGTCATGTGACTGGGGGAGGCTTTGGGAGTTCCAACATGTCTTGGGCACTCCTCCTACCTCTCTCCTACAGTATCTCCCTTTCTGCATCTCTCTCTCTCACCTTCTCCTCTCTTTCCCCACACTTTATGTGTTTTTCCCCGTCTCACCAGAGAGCATTATAGAAGTGTTAGATTCCTCAGTATGGTTCAGAATCCTGCCGCTATAGTTATGACTATCCATGCCAATGTGACTGTAGACTACAACACACCAGACTCTATACAATGCCCAGAGTCATGCCATTATTATAGCCCCACGGTAGAGTTCTGCTCATTGTGAATTATTTAATTGACTGTGTGTGTGTGTGAACACAGTTTAGTTTATTAGTATCCCCATTAGCTCCTGCACATGCAGCAGCTACTCTTCCTGGGGTCCACATAAAACTTACAAATACATGACAAAGTACAGATCAGTCATAGACAAGAACAACACAAGATATGACATTGTGTATATAGGAAAGACAACAAAAATAGTATTTACACAGTATTCATACTACAGTTAAATGAGAGCTTTAGAAAGAGGCGCTGTGATAAAATGTTTTTAAAGCTAAACTTGCTTTTTTTTTTATAAATAAAAAGCAAGTTTAGCTTTAAAAACATTTTATCACAGCGTCTTTATTCACCTTTATTTTACCAGGTAGGCTAGTTGAGAACAAGTTCTCATTTACAACTGTGACCTGGTCAAGATAAAGCAAAGCAGTTCGACACACAACAACACAGAGTTACACATGGAGTAAAACAAACATACAGTCAATAATACAGTATAAACAAGTCTATATACGATGTGAGCAAATGAGGTAGGATAAGAGAGGTAAGGCAATAAATAGGCCATGGTGGAAAAGTAATTACAATATAGGAATGGTAGGATGTGCAAAAGATGAATGTGCAAGTTGAGATACTGGGGTGCAAAGGAGCAAGATAAATAAATATATACAGTATGGGGGTGAGGTAGATTGGATGGGATATTTACAGATGAGCTATGTACAGGTGCAGTGATCTGTGAGCTGCTCTGACAACTGGTGCTTAAAGCTAGTGAGGGAGGTAAGAGTCTCCAGCTTCAGAGATTTTTGCAGTTAGTTTTGCCTGAGTAACATCTGGCTCTATACATAACTGAGCAGTGCATTGAATCTGTTTTGGGTTTGAGTACCATGAAGAAACCCATATTGGTGTGTCGGGTATGTACTGTGTATCTGTTTTGAAGTGTATACAAATAGATTATACAAGTGGTTAGGCATTTTTAAACACATATGTCTTAAAAAGACTAGAAGAGAAGTAATTTTGTCCTCAACCATGAGACTGTCATGCATGTTGTTGTTGTTAGTTCTCTGTGCAGTTTTTTTTACTAGTTAACAAAAAAATGATGTATGTCATATAAAATATATTCACCCCACCCAGTACTGTAATCAAAACTTACCAGAAAGCATGTCGTCCTTGGTTCAGACAGTGTAGTAGTGTGGGCTCAATAGCATCTCATTAGTGTGAAAGATCTTGAGAATCAGCTGTACATGTGATGGAAGAATGCACTGTGTGTGCAGAGGGTTGCAATTTCATTGATAGTTTAACCAAAATATGCCACAAGACCTAGAATTGCCTTGTGTATCCCATAGAAAATGTTCACTGTTTATAAGCTAACTTTTTTTGATGAATGTAAGCAAAACTCCCGGGCTTAACTTCCCATGGAAAGTAGACCATTTGCAACCCTTTGATGTATAAGTGGCATACTAATTATATCCATACTATGACCAATAAGCTCACTATATACTCAATTCACGTCACAAATGGTACGGTTAGTGTGGGTAGTATGAGTATTCAAACAGTGTTAGTCCTTTTAGCTTCTTGTAAGACAAGTGTAAAAATAGTAGAAGAGTAACGGCCCAAGGAAACTGCCCAAAGGGATACCGCACTGTACATACAGTGGGGCAAAAAAGTATTTAGTCAGCCACCAATTGTGCAAGTTCTCCCACTTAAAAAGATGAGAGGCCTGTAATTTTCATCATAGGTACACTTCAACTATGACAGACAAAATGAGGGAAAAAAATCCAGAAAATCACATTGTAGGATTTTTGGTGGAAATTAAGTATGAAATGGAAGACATACAAGACCACTGATAATCTCCCTCGATCTGGGGCTCCACGCAAGATCTCACCCCGTGGGTTCAAAATGATCACAAGAACGGTGAGCAAAAATCCCAAAACCACACGGGGGGACCTAGTGAATGACCTGCAGAGAGCTGGGACCAAAGTAACAAAGCCTACCATCAGTAACACACTACGCCGCCAGGGACTCAAATCCTGCAGTGCCAGACGTGTCCCCCTGCTTAAGCCAGTACATGTCCAGGCCCGTCTGAAGTTTGCTAGAGAGCATTTGGATGATCCAGAAGAAGATTGGGAGAATGTCATATGGTCAGATGAAACCAAAATATAACTTTTTGGTAAAAACTCAACTCGTCGTGTTTGGAGGACAAAGAATGGTGAGTTGCATCCAAAGAACACCATACCTACTGTGAAGCATGGGGGTGGAAACATCATGCTTTGGGGCTGTTTTTCTGCAAAGGGACCAGGACGACTGATCCGTGTAAAGGAAAGAATGAATGGGGCCATGTATTGTGAGATTTTGAGTGAACCTCCTTCCATCAGCAAGGGCATTGAAGATGAAACGTGGCTGGGTCTTTCAGCATGACAATGATCCCAAACACACCGCCCGGGCAACGAAGGAGTGGCTTCGCAAGAAGCATTTCAAGGTCCTGGAGTGGCCTAGCCAGTCTCCAGATCTCAACCCCATAGAAAATCTTTGGAGGGAGTTGAAAGTCTGTGTTGCCCAGCAACAGCCCCAAAACATCACTGCTCTAGAGGAGATCTGCATGGAGGAATGTGCCAAAATACCAGCAACAGTGTGTGAAAACCTTGTGAAGACTTACAGAAAACGTTTGACCTCTGTCATTGCCAACAAAGGGTATATAACAAAGTATTGAGATAAACATTTGTTATTGACCAAATACTTATTTTCCACCATAATTTGCAAATAAATTCATAAAAAATCCTACAATGTGATTTTCTGGATTTTTTTCCCTCATTTTGTCTGTCATAGTTGAAGTGTGCCTATGATGAAAATGACAGGCCTCATCTTTTTAAGTGGGAGAACTTGCACAATTGGTGGCTGACTAAATACTTTTTTTGCCCCACTGTATCTGATGTTAGAGAAGCTTCCATTGAAGAATATTCTGAGTTCTATTGTATAAGTAACTCTCCATCCATGTGGTGGCAGGTGATGTAAAGCCATAACAAGTGAGGTTTTTCAATAACAAATTGTGAAGGCTGCTCTGAAAACAACTCCAACTATCATCTTATTATCCATTTCTTGTGTGTGTGTGTGTACACTGTGTGTGCTGGTTCACGCTCCACTTGGCACTGCACCACCAGGCTCCTCAGTGTGTTAAATTATTTAGTAGCCATCTTTCCTAATCCTCCTCCTGTTCCTCACATCCTGTTCTTCATTTGCATGACTTGGCAGGACAGTAAGGTAGCTTGAGGTCCTCTATCAAAGTCTTTCAGATAGAAATGAAAGGTTTTAGAGTTGATTTCTACACCTTTATTCTGCACATCAAAGATTTATATCAGCTCTATACTTAACATTAAATACCCTGCAGATAGTTTACATTTCTAACCAATGATATTGTGTGTTTGGTTCTGCTCCAGTCCACACGGGGACACTGTTTGCCAACATGTTTGGCTGTTTGGCCTGGTTCTGTGTGGATGCGTCCAGAGGAGTGGACTTCGGCCTGTCCATGCTCTGGTTCATGATCTTCACTCCCTGCTCCTTCGTCTGCTGGTATAGACCCCTCTACGGAGCCTTCAGGTCGCTACATACACAATTACACACACACACACGCACACACAGACGTCTTTGTCAACATTAAACAGGAAACTTTCTCCACCTCTCTCTCCAGGAGTGACAGCTCTTTCCGTTTCTTCGTCTTCTTTTTCGTCTACATCTGTCAGTTTGGTGTTCATGTGATGCAGTCCATCGGCATCTCCGGCTGGGGTGCCAGGTAAGGACAGGAAGCGATCACAGATATTGACAGAAAGTGACACGGTCACAATGTTCTCTGAGAATAGAGGGTGCAACATAATGAACTTTGATTGCACATAGAAATACAAGTAATAAAGGTTACATGTTACTCACCCTTTAATCTTGTCTATGTTTGTTCTTTTTCCTTCAGTGGGTGGATCTCAGCTCTGACTGGTCTGAATAAGAGCATCCCTGTTGGCATCATCATGATCCTCATCGCTGCTCTATTCACTGCCCTTGCTACCATGTCCCTCATCATGTTCAAAAAGGTACCCCACACACACAATTCTTCATCATATTCATAAAGGTATGAATGAGACTCAGCCTTTCACTGTTAGATGATGAGACTTAATGGAACCAGAACACCCACACGGTCTCTGAGATGATGAACATGGGGGTATTTATAGACATGCTCAAGTAGATAATTACCTCTTCTCACTGCTCTCTGTCTCCTTCCTCCCTCCCTTCCTCTTATCTTCCTTCCCTCTCATCTCTACTCCCCTCCCCCCTAATTTCTTCAGGTACATGGTATGTATCGCACCACAGGGGCCAGCTTTGAGAAGGCCCAGGCAGAGTTCGCCACGGGCGTCATGGCCAACAAGACGGTCCAGACAGCCGCCGCTACTGCAGCCTCCAACGCTGCCAGCGGAGCATTCAAGCAACAGATCTGATTGGTCCACAGACACCCCTAGAGCTCGCCCTCTTTCTTCTATCTGTCCAATCCAAGCTCCAGAGCGAGCTGGAGTTTCCCTGCCCTCCTAACCTATCTCTACTGACATGACTAGCATGACACCTAGAAGGATGAGACCTATGATGTCATAGTAGATGAAAGCAGGAAGTAGAAATGAGGCTCGTTTGAATCGTTTCATTCAGTTCAATTTGTCTCCCAGTGCAGATGTACTTCCTATAGAGTCTTTGAGCTTTATGACATCCCCGTCTGATCCCTCTCCTTCTCATTCTGCTCACATGGCGACACCCAACTTCCACCAAGCCCCGCCTCTCACATGCCCTGAGGGCTGTAACTCCGCCCACCCCAGTGACTTTATTAATGCACTCCTGTCCTGTGTCTGTCTTACCCCATACCCTTTAGTCATGTCACTAAGTGTTTGCAAACTTTCCTTTTGAGTGTATGATTGTGCAGCTGTGTGTATGTATGGGTGTACAGCTGTCTGTATGTGTGTGTATATGAATATTAGTGTCTCTCCATATGTTGATGCTGAGGCCTATATACTATATTTCTCTCATTCTCTAAAGCATTGTACCAAGTCAATTCACTGCACCAACACTATCTTAGCTGTAGCTATCCATTCACTTCCACGACTGTTTTATTAACTGGATTTAGCCAAGTACTGTTAAAATGTAACACTTAATAAAATCAACAGTTGTTTACTTCTTTTGAACCCTGAGCCGGTCAGGCTGAGATGGTCACTAGTCAGTGAGGTGTGTCCTCTGGTGGTGATACTGGCTAGTGTTGATGATGAATGCTGTGCATTCCACAACATTGTTTAATACCTCGGAATGATCACATCTAAATGGTTTAATCTCAAGAAGCGAGTGTAAACTGATCAGAACTCTAAATCAGGAAGGAAGGGTACTATTATGTCTGTACAGTTCATACACTATGGCAGTCACGCGACATGTTATTGTTCAGTTGACGTTATGGTTAAAAGAGAGCAGTTAGCTCTGACACCTGTGGTTGCATCTGTCCAACTTAACAGGTACGAGTCTCAGAAATCAGGATTCTGTCTTCTACGGTCTTATCCTTTTCATAACCGTGCTTTTCTTACAGCCTTGTAGTCTTGCCTTTGATAACGTTTGATCAAAATACCTTATAATATAAACAAAGAACCAGATGACATGAACCTAAATGTCATAGCCTCTATCCTCTAGCCTTGTCCCTTGCTTTAGTGGTAAAGTTGCACTTCATGTAGACACTCCTTCACACACACATCCACCCAACAGCTGGATTCTAGGCCTTGAGACCTGCACAGACACGTGTATGCTAGCTAAACTATATGCTAACAAATGACTCCAGTGTGTGAGAGAGCTAGCTCGTCTCCAGCCTTGGTTTTCTGGTGGAGACATACCTCAGTTGCAGTTGGTACTATTCAGGATTATATCAAGATGTACTCTACGTGCATGACAAAGCTTGCAGATCAGCTGGACACTACTCTGGTCTAGGCATCTGTGTGTATAGAAGTCCATGGTTACACTCCAGTGAGTGGATGAACTGATGAAAAGGAGGATTCTGTCTGTTTGAAGTTGATGCTGTGCATTAAAGTGAATCACTCCAGTAGTCCCTCTTTCTCCAAACACCCCTTCAGAACAGGAGATATCATTGTTTATATCCCAGTTATATCATTGGTCTGTGCTGTGTAGATGCTGATCACCTGAGTATTCATTATTGTATCTTCATGGTTGAGTGAAAGGAGAGATTCTTCTATTCCCAGAGGCTTGTTTATTGGTTTGTCTGTTCTGTGTCTTCCCCTCAGTTCGATTGTATTCATCATGCTAGATAGAAAGTACTGAATAAGTTCTGATTCCATTCAATTTATTAACTTGTCTTGTTTTGAGTGTTTATAACTGAACCTACCTGTGACTTTCAGCCTTTGAATGTGACATGAAGAGAGGTTGCGGATGTTTGAGGGGTGTGTGCGTGCCCATGTGTGCTGTAATATCATTGACGTGTGTGTTGTGGGGTGCCAGTCAAAGTGAAGTCTTAACAAGGATAACTGGTTGTTCAGTTGAACACTGTGGGCAGAGACAGGCTGGCATCCTCCTTTTTATACTTTCCTTAATAGTCTAATAGTCATTCATCTCTCTGTGGTCTTGAGTATGAGTGAATGTGTGTGTGCTGAGCTACTTTGTTATTCTACATCTTTTGAAAATCTGAACGAATGGCACCTGAATGTTCCTGTTAAATATGTGTTGGCTTGAAAACAATAAAAAAAAATGCATCAACTGGGAAATGTGAGAAAGTCAGTAGGTGAAACTAAGCGATGTTTGTGTTTTGAGATGGACTGTGGCTTTAACTTGTGCTTTTTAATCAATGTACCAAGTATATAGTAAAGTACTGAGAATGAATATGACATTTGTCTTGCTCAACTCTGACAATGAAATAAATTGAAGTTATTTAAAAAATTAAGCAAACTTTAAGGGATGTTTGTAGATTTTGTAAAGTTTGACAACTTGTCGACTAGTATCCTGAATTTCATTGTACTGTACAGAAACTCTCCTCTCCTTTTTAGTCGCATGTTGAGTAGTTTAAGTTTTGTATATTTATTGTATTAACACAAAATAAAATTCAGAAGTCAACTCTACCTCCTCTTTTCGCGTTGGTAATTTCTGATATGGTGTTAAAAGCTGCACTACTAGTTGATGCCAAGCAGAGGTCAGTAGAAACTAAAGGATCTGGAGTACTGAAAAGTGGTTGATCAGCTTGTCATGGATTGTGACACTACATTGATCCTTCAGCTAAAATTCTAGACGTCCTTGTGATTGACTCATGGTTGGTAATCTTTAATAAACAGATACCGGGGACCGACTGGAAGATATACAAAGGAACAAAAAGACGGGGACAGAGGGGATCAGATTGCCTCATGCCAAACTTCATGCAGGATTCCTCCTTCCTCACAGTGATCATATGCTCAATTTTTACCCAGTGAGGGGATACGATTAAACTGTCCAGGGCACCTGGTAGGCGGTTTACACCAGTTGAAAAGTGATTGCATTTGTTTTGGAAACGGTCTGCCTGCCGAACGTGAGTCGGGTGCCCCGTTCTGGCTAATGCCGAAGTCGACGCAAAGCGTGTCAGTGAAGACACTTGCCAGTTGGTAAGCACATGCTCTCAGTACACATCCTTGTAATCCGTCTGAATGTTGACCTGTCTAAAGGTCTTACATCGGCTACGGAGAGCGTGATATCACAGTCTTCCGGAACAGCTGATGCTCTCATGCATGTTTCAGTGTTACTTGCCCCGAATCAAGCATAGAAGTAATTTAGCTAGTCTAGTAGGTTTGTGTCACTGGACAGCTCGTGGCTGTGCTTCCCTTTGTAGTCTGTAATAGTTTGCAAGTCCTGCCTCATCCGACGAGTGTCGGAGCCGGTGTAGTATGATTAAATCTTAGGCCTGTATTGACGCTTTGCCTGTTTGATGGTTTGTGTGAAGGCATAGCGGGATTTCTTATCGACTTCCGGGTTACAGTCCCACTCCTTGAAAGCAGCAGCTCTACCCTTCAGCTCAGTGCGGCTGTTGCCTGTAATCCATGGCTTCTGGTTGTGGTATGTACATACGGTCACTGTCGGGACGACCTCATCGATGCACTTATTGACGAAGCCAGTGACTGATGTGGTGGGTGTACTCCTCAATGCCATCGGAAGAATCCCAGAACATATTCCAGTCTGTGATAGCAAAACAGTCCTGTAGCTTAGCTTCTGCTTCATCTGACCATTTTTTTTATAGACCGAGTCACTGGTGCTTCCTGCTTTAGTTTTAGCTTGTAAGCAGGAATCAGGATAGAATTATGGTCAGATTTGCCAAATGGAGGGCGAGAGAGAACTTTGTATGCATCTCTGTGTGTTTTATCCCTCTGGTTGCACATTTAACATGCTGATAGAAATGAGGTAAAACTGATTTGAGTTTCCCTGCATTGAAGTCCCCAGCCAATAGGAGCGCTGCCTCTGGATGAGCATTTTCCTGTTTTCTTATGGCCGTATACAGCTCATTCAGTGCGGTCTTAGTGCCAGAATCAGTCTGTGGTGGGATATAGACAGCTACGAAAAAATATCTATGCAAACTCTCTTGAGAAATAGTGAGGTCTCCAGCTTATCGTGAGATACTCTACCTTAGGCAAGCAAAACCTTGAGGCTTCCTTAGATTTCGTGCACCAGCTGCGGTTTACAAATATGCATAGGCCGTCCCCCCTTGTCTTACCATAGGCTGCTGTGCTATCCTGCCGAAAAAGCTTAAAACCTGCCAGCTGTATGTTAATCATGTCGTTGTTCAGTCACGACTCGGTGAAACATGAGATATTACAGTTTTTAATGTCCCGTTGGTAGAATACACGTGCTTGTAGTTCATCTATTTTATTATCGATTGATTGCAAGTTGGCAAACAGGAGATTGGCTAAAGGTCACTAAAGGTCACCCTCTCAGTGACGGATCCTTATAAGACACTCGGACCGTCGTCCACAATACCTCTGTCTTTTCCTCCTGCGAATGACGGGGATGAGGCCCTTTGTCGGGTGTCTGGAGTAAATCCTTCCCGTCCGACTCATTGAAATAGAAGATTTCCTCCAGTACGGGGTGAGTAATCGCTGTCATAATGTCAAGAAGCTCTTTTCGGTCATAAGACACGGTGGCAGAAACATTATGTACTAAATAAGTTACAAATAATGTGAAAAAACATACACAGCAGCACAATTGGTTACGGGATCGTAAAACAGCGGCCATCTCCTTCGGCGCCATTATTCAGAGGCGTGGGTCAGAAAACCAGTCAGTATCTGGTGTGACACATCTCCTTCTCAGAGAGTTGATCAGGCTGTTGATTGGGGCCTGTGGAATGTTGTTCCCCTCCTCTTCAATGGCTGTGCAAAGTTGCTGGATATTGCAGTAACTGGAACACACTGTCGTACCCGCCAATCCAGAGCATCCCAACCATGCTCAAAGGGTGTCATGTCTGGTGAGTGTCACTAGTCCGACCGAAGGTGGCTCCCCTTCCCGTTCGGGGGTGGCGCTCGGCGGTCGTCGTCGCCGGTCTACTAGCTGCCACTGATTTCTTCCCCCCCCCTCCTTATATGTTTATTGATAGCACCTGTTTTAAGTTTGTAATTAGTTGGGCTTTATTAGTCAGCCGGCCCGCCCGTTTCTTTGTGCGGGAATGAATATTGTAACCCTGGTGTTGGTTAGAGACGAACGTGCTGTTGTATGTTAGTGTATGGTGCTGTTATATTTTTGTTTCCCCGTATCTGGGGCATTTTGTTTTAAGCACCCAGTGTTTAGTGGGTAGCCGTGTTTTCACCGTGTGTGCATTAAAAGAGCACTATACTGAACTCTCTGTTTCCCTGAGCCTGACTCCACATTCACGACACCCAGGACTTTACACTGAGTATGCAGGCCATGGAAGAACTGGGACAGCTTGCCCACATGCTTTCCACACACACAACACCCAGTCTGCCATCTGCCCAGTACAGTTGAAACCAGGATTCATCCGTAAAGAGCACACTTCTGCAGCATGTCATTGGTCATCAAAGGTGAGCATTTGCCCACTGAAGTCAGTTACGACGCCAAACTATAGTCAGGTCAAGACCCTGGTGAGAACTACGAGCACGCAGATGAGCTTCCCTGAGACGGTTTCTGACAGTTTGTGCAGAAATTCTTCAGTTGTGCAAACCCACAGTTTCATCAGCTGTCTGGATGGCTGGTCTCACACAATCACCCAGGTGAAGAAGCAGGATGTGGAGGTCCTGGGCTGGCGTGATTACATGTTGTCTACCGTTTTGAGGCCGGTTGGACCTACTGCCAATTGAGAAAATATAGACAAAAATACAAACATCACAATTATAACATGGGGCATTTATGAGAGGTTTTCTACATAGGACCACAATGGAGACCAGATTTTCCAAAATGTATCAGGACTTCTGGTGTAAATCAAAGGTAAGATACTCTAGAGGTAGGATAGCAGTAGCTTGAGAAAGCCACATTCTCGCAAATCAAATAACATTTTATATGGTTAGCAGATGTTAATGCGAGTGTAGCGAAATGCTTGTGCTTCTAGTTCTGACAATGCAGTAATAACCTGGGCTGGCGTGATTACATGTTGTCTACCGTTTTGAGGCCGGTTGGACCTACTGCCAAAATTCTCTAAAACGATGTTGGTAGAGAAATTAACATTCAATTCTCTGGCAATGGATCTGGTGGACATTCCTGCAGTCAGCATGCCAATTGCATGCTCCCTCAAAACTTGAGCCATCTGTGGCATTGTGTTGTGTGACAAAAATGCAAATTTTAGAGTGGCCTTTTATTGTCCCCAGCACAAGGTGCACTTGTGTAATCATGCTGTTTAATCATCTTCTTCATATGCAATTTCTGGGATCTTTTACTTCAGCTCATGAAACATGGGACCAACACTTTACATGTTGAGTTTATATTTTTGTTTAGTGTTTATTAAGCGTGTGGAGTAATGAGTAGGATTCTTTGGAGTAAAGAGTAGAATTATCTGTTTTCACGTGCAAAAGTGATTGCTTTGATAAAAATGCATGACCTGCCTTCCCAATGAAAACCAGTTCGGAAAATTCAAATATATATAGTTAGTCTGTAGATTATGGCATTATTCATTTTCATTAATAGAAACTAGTCTGAAATGTCGTGTTTGATGCAAGCGGCATCAATTTTAGCACCAGGGAACTGGACAGCTCCCCCGTCATGTGGAAAACCGAACATGCCCCCGACGACGCTCTTAGCTGTCGCTCTACGTGCTTGTTTGGGAAACACTTTAAAACATTGGATCGTAAATAACGATATATCTGGTACGGCCACCGTGATGCTTAAAGCGGCAATCAGCATTAGAAATAATAACAAAGCCGGCTCCCCACCCCTGGTTTGTTAAAAGGCTGAGGGATGGGGCTAGAGAATTGATAAGCTACCACTCTCAAATTCATAGACAGAGCTTTGGATGCAAGGACTGATCATCCATTATATCAAAATTATAACATGCTAATATTTTGCATTCTGATGGGGTCTGAAAGTTGAACTGAGCGCATGATGAATATATAAATTGTATTTTTCAAGAATCAGTGGGTACATATCATTATTATTTTTTGTAGTTATATTTTTATTAGACTGTTATTTTATTTTAACAGGGGTTGCATAGACAAGCAAACAAAGTGCACCACACAGACTAAGTACAATAAAAGGAATAAGGATACAGCAAAACATTATACAAAAAGGCAGCCATAAAATTGAGAAAATATAGACAAAAATACAAACATCACAATTATAACATGGGGCATTTATGAGATGTTTTCTACATAGGACCACAATGGAGACCAGATTTTCCAAAATGTATCAGGACTTCTGGTGTAAATCAAAGGTAAGATACTCTAGAGGTAGGATAGCAGTAGCTTGAGAAAGCCACATTCTCGCAAATCAAATAACATTTTATATGGTTAGCAGATGTTAATGCGAGTGTAGCGAAATGCTTGTGCTTCTAGTTCTGACAATGCAGTAATAACCAACGAGTAATCTAACCTAACAATTTCACAACAGCTACCTTATAGACACAAGTGTAAAGGAATGAAGAATATGTACATAAAGATATATGAATGAGAACGGCATAGGCAAGATACAGTAGATGGTATAGAGTACAGTATATACATATGAGATGAGTAATGTAGGGTATGTAAACATTATATTAAGTGGCATTGTTTAAAGTGGCTAGTGATACATTTTTTACATGTATGGCAGCAGCCACTCAATGTTAGTGGTGGCTGTTTAACATTGTGGTGGCTGTTTAACATTCTGATGGCCTTGAGATAGAAGCTGTTTTTCAGTCTCTCGGTCCCTGCTTTGATGCACCTGTACTGACTTCGCCTTCTGGATGATAGCGAGGTGAACAGGCAGTGGCTCGGGTGGTTGTTGTCCTTGATGATCTTTATGGCCTTCCTGTGACATCGGGTGTCCTGGAGGGCAGGTATTTGCCCCCGGTGATGCGTTGTGCAGACCTCACTACCCTCTGGAGAGCCTTGTACTTCCGGCGCCGACAGAGATGGCCGCCTCGCTTCGCGTTCCTAGGAAACTATGGAGTATTTTGTTTTTTAACGTGTTATTTATTACATTGGTACCCCAGATAATCTTAGGTTTTATTACATACAGTCGGGAGGAACTACTGGATGTAAGAGCAACGTCAACTCACCATCATTACGACCAGGAATACGACTTTCCCGGAGCAGATCCTCTGTTTTGCCCACCACCCAAGACAATGGATCGGATCCCAGCCGGCGAACCAAAACAACGACGACGTAAAAGGGGCAGACGAAGCGGTCTTCTGGTCAGGCTCCGGAGACGGGCACATCGCGCACCGCTCCCGAGCATACTACTCGCCAATGTCCAGTCACTTGACAACAAGGTTGATGAAATCGGAGCAAGGGTAGCATTCCAGAGAGACATAAGAGACTGTAACGTTCTTTGCTTCACAGAAACATGACTCACTCGAGACACGCTACCGGAGTCGGTACAGCCAGCTGGTTTCTTCACGCATCGCGCCGACAGAAACAAACATCTTTCTGGTAAGAAGAAGGGCGATTATGATTAACAAGACGGGGTGTGATCATAACAACATACAGGAACTCAAGTCCTTCTGTTCACCTGACTTAGAATTCCTCACAATCAAATGTCGGCCGCATTATCTACCAAGAGAATTCTCTTCGATTGTAATAACAGCCGCATATATTTCCCCCCAAGCAGACACATCGACGGCCCTGAACTAACTTTATTTGACTCTATGTAAACTGGAAACACATATCCTGAGGCTGCATTCATTGTAGCTGGGGATTTTAACAAGGCTAATCTGAAAACAAGACTCCCTAAATTCTATCAGCATTTCGATTGTGCTACCAGGGCTGGTAAAACCCTGGATCATTGTTATTCTAACTTCCGCGACGCATATAAGGCCCTCCCCCGCCCTCCTTTCGGAAAAGCTGGCCACGACTCCATTTTGTTGCTCCCTGCCTATAGACAGAGGCTAAAACAGGAAGCTCCTGCGCTCAGGTCTGTTCAAAGCTGGTCCGACCAATCTGATTCCACACTTCAAGATTGCTTCGATCACGTGGATTGGGATATGTTCCGCATTGCGTCAAACAACAACATTGACGAATACGCTGATTCGGTGAGAGAGTTCATTAGCAAGTGCATTGGCGATGTTGTATTCACAGCAACTATTAAAACATTCCCCAACCAGAAACCATGAATCGATGGCAGCATTCGCGCGAAACTGAAAGTGCAAACCACTGCTTTTAACCAAGGCAAGGTGACTGGAAACATGACCGAATACAAACAGTGTGGTACTTCAGGTGTGGACCATAATAACAATATACATTTTTTGGTTAAGTAAACAAGGGTATTGAACAGATGTTCAGAGTCAGGGTCAAACACAACGTTACAATCAAAGTAGAGCCAATATAAATTTGGTGAAAAAGCTAATTGTCTACCCAATATTTTCTGGATGTGTAAATTAATATCATTCCAATAAGACTGGATTCTGCTACAGTGCCAAAAAACATGCATGAAGGTGCAAGTCTACTGTTTACATTTGAAACATGAATGTGATGCATTGGAACACATTCTGTGAAGGCGGACAGGTGTAAAGTAGGTTCTATTAAAATATTTAGTTATTGTATGCTGACGGAGGTGAATTTGGGTTAGACCCTTTCGTAGATAGAAGCCCATTCATTCTTCCTCACCGAATGCATCTCCAATGTCTCTCTCCCAAATATGTCTCAACACGTGAATGAATGAGGCACTTCTGATCAACAAAATAGAATATAAGTTGGAGAATAAACCTCTGCGAACAATAGGATTCATAAATTGTTTTTAACTTCTGTAATTTGAAAACGTAGTTTATCGACTTTCTTCTGACCCTCTATGAAGTGTCTAAGTTGTAGGTACTTAATTAAAAAATATATTTGTTGGGTAAGTCAAACTCAGTTTTTATCTGTTGGAACAATTTTAAGAGTGTCCTGAGAAATGAAAGGCATAAGGTCAGCAACACCCTTCGTCTTCCAGTCCAATACACTCATTTAGCCGAGGAAAGATATTCATCCTGACGACAGGAGTTTGGTAGGGTAGACCAGTTAACCAGGTCCTGTTTAATCTTTGTGAGCAAAGGCAAATAATTTGAAGTGAACAGGTCTTTAAGATTTGGAGTAACATATGCTCATGTATTTTAAGCCTGTTTCAGTCCATTGGAATGGAGATATTGTTTCTAAGTTGATTGTAGAGGGGATATTCAAAGGTAAAGCCATATATTTATCCACGTTAATGTTGTACCCTGACAGGTTACCATATTCAGATATGGTGTCAATTACTGCAGTGACAGATGTCTCAGGTTTAAATATGTATAAAATCACACCAGGGGCCCCTCAGGGGTGCGTGCTTAGTCCCGTCCTGTACTCCCTGTTCACACACGACTGCGTTGCCAAGCACAACTCCAACACCATCATTTAGTTTGCTGACAACACAACTGTGGTAGGCATGATCACCGACAATGATGAGACCGCCTATAGGGAGGAGGTCAGGGACCTGGCAGTGTGGTACCAGGACAACAACCTCTCCCTCAATGTGAGCAAGACAAAGGAGCTGATTGTGGACTATAGTCTGAACATGCCCCCATTAACATCGAAGGGGCCACATCACCAACAAACGATCATGGTCCAAACACACCAAGACAGTTGTGAAGAGGGCACGACAACGCCTTTTCCCCCACAGGAGACTGAAAAGATTTGGCATGGGTACCCAGGTCCTCAAAAAGTTCTACAGCTGCACCATCGAGAGCATCCTGACCGGTTGCATCACCGCCTGGTATGGTAGCTGCTCGGCATCCAACTGTAAGCCGCTACAGAGGGTAGTGTGTACGGTCCAGTATATATGTAGGAGGTGGACATGCCTTGTGGGCTGGTGCTATGGACTGTAGATATGTTAAGAGAGAAAAAACATAATTAGTTAAATATAGCAGTTTTATAAAATACATAAACAGTGGAGGTGGCTGTATTCAAATTGCAAGAGGCAGGGACACCAGATGAGGCTGCTGTGGTGGTGTGACCAGAGCAGCCTGAGGAGGCAGTTGGTCCAGAGGAGGCTACTGTGGTGGTGTAACCAGAGCAGACTGAGGAGGCAGTTGGTCCAGAGGAGGCTGCTGTGGTGGTGTGACCAGAGCAGACTGAGGAGGCAGTTGGTCCAGAGGAGGCTGCTGTGGTGGTGTGACCAGAGCAGACTGAGGAGGCAGTTGGTCCAGAGGAGGCTGCTGTGGTGGTGTGACCAGAGCAGACTGAGGAGGCAGTTGGTCCAGAGGAGGCTGCTGTGGTGGTGTGACCAGAGCAGACTGAGGAGGCAGTTGGTCCAGAGGAGGCCGCTTCAGTGGCGACAGACGTGGGGCTGATGTTTATCATGGTGGTGGTGGACGAAACCGCAGACAATGGCTTGGAGGAGCTGGTGTTAGTAGTGGTAGGGATGAGGGGCCGACGATGGTGTGGCCGAGAGAGCAGGCACATGGCCTTCTTCGGCAGATGGGGGATCCAGCAGCTCCTACAGGGGTTTCAAACTGGGAGGCACTGGCGGTGGTGAGGAGTTTCAGCAGCATTAAACGGGACCCTTCAATGGATGAAGGGTCAATAGGGTAGAGGCCCCACTTCTTAAACCCTTCCACCACATAGCGCATGTCCTTGCAACGCTGGTACGGGTAGCTGAATATTCTGGCAAATTGTGATTTGTATACCAGGAGTGGTGAAAATGGCTGAGGACTCCAGCTACCTTGGAGTGGGCCTTTAAAGGGCAAAAGTATGCCGCGACCAGTGGCTGCAGGACCTGCGTGCAATGTGGTGTAAGAGAAATATTTCACATCACGCACCAGCTGTTATTGACAAATAGACACACACCACCACCCCTCGTCTTACCAGATGTAAGCTGCTCTGTCCTGCCGATGCACTGAAAACCCAGCCAACTGTATGTTATCCGTGTCGCCGTCCAGCCACGACTCGGTGAAACATAAGATATTACAGTGTTTAATGTCCCGTTGGTAGGATAGTCTCCAACGGAGATCATCCAGTCAATTCTCCAGTGATTGCATGTTGGCCAATAGAACAGATGGTAAAGGAGGGTTACCAACTCGCCGACAAATTCTCACAAGGCACCCCGATCTCCGCCCCGTTTATTTCCGTCTTTTCGTCACGCTATTGACGGGGATTTGGGCCTGGTTTTTCCAGTTTGAGGTAATCACTGTTCTGATATCCAGAAGCTCTTTTCAGTCATAAGAGACAGTAGAAGCAACATTATGGACAAAATAAGTTACGAACAATGTGAAGAAACACAAAAAAAAACAGTTGGTTAGGAGCCATCCCCTCCGGTGCCATTATCCTTTTCATTATATGTATCATCTAACACTTACAATTTCTTTCCTTTTTGGTTACTAAGCAGTTCTATCAACATTTAGCAACTAAGCTAGCAACATTAGTAAATCCGTTAGCTATATTTCAGAGGTTAAAAGTTGGATATTAAATGATGTGTCCCACAAAATGTATATACATAGGTTATTAGAGTAACAAATAAAAGCTATCTTAACCTACATAAATTGTAATGAAAATCGGTGGTCAGCTAGCCAGAAGGGTGTATTTAGTCGCAAAAATTACTGTTGTTTTCCAGTCCATTTAAATGTTAAGCCTGAGGTAATTTAGTCCTCCAACTGCTAGAGAGCGTCTGCAGTTAGGGGAAAATTAGCTACAGCATTTATACTATAGAAAACTGTAAATACTATAGTCATGTCTGCAAGACTACAGTAAATACTACAATATTCTTTGGTTCGCAAAAACAGTGAAAACAGTGAATGCTACAATAAAGTCTGCAAAAACACATACAGGGACTTCTATAGTATTTAAACCATAATATACTGTAATATTTTTTCATGTGGGCAATTTTTAAAAAGTATTTCATGACCTGACACTTGCACTTGACTTTTTTCCCCCTTACTTGTTCTGACGTTGCTGATAGCTACTTTATTGAGGAAAAATGTACTTACTATGACTGTATTATCATCAATCAATCAAATATATTTATAAACCCTTTTTACATCTGCCGACTTAGCAAAGTGCTGTACAGAAACCCAGCCTAAAACCCCAAACAGCAAGCAATGCAGATGCAGAAGCACGGTGGCTAGGAAAAACTCCCTAGAAAGGCCGGAACCTAGGAAGAAACCTAGAGAGGAACCAGGCTATGTGGGGTGGCCAGTCCTCTTCTGGCTGTGCCGGGTGGAGATAATAACAGTACATGGCCAAGATTTTCAAACGTTCATAGGTGACCAGCAGGGTCAGATAATAATAATCACAGTGGTTGTAGAGGGTACAACAGGTCAGCACCTCAGGAGTACATTTCAGGAGTACATGGGGCGGCAGGGTAGCCTAGTGGTTAGAGCGTTGGACTAGTAACCGGAAGGTTGCGAGTTCAAACCCCCGAGCTGACAAGGTACAAATCTGTCGTTCTGCCCCTGAACAGGCAGTTAACCCACTGTTCCCAGGCCGTCATTGAAAATAAGAATTTGTTCTTAACTGACTTGCCTGGTTAAATAAAGGTAAAATAAAAAAAATAAATAAAAAAAATTTCAGTTGGCTTTTCATAGCCGATCATTCAGAGTTAGAGACAGCAGGTGCGGTAGAGAGAGAGTCCAAAAAAGCAGGTCTGGGACAAGGTAGCACGTCCATTGAACAGGTCAGGGTTCCATAGCTGCAGGCAGAACAGTTGAACCTGGAGCAGCAGCATGACCAGGTGGACTGGGGACAGCAAGTAGTCACCAGGCCAGGAAGTACTGAGGTATGGTCCTAGGGCTTAGGTCCTCCGAGAGAAAGAGAGAGAGGAAAAAGAGAAAGAGAGAGAGAGGAAAAAGAGAAAGAGAGAGAATTAGAGGGAGCATACTTAAATTCACACAGGACACCAGATAAGACAGGAGAAATACTCTAGATATAACAGACTGACCCTAGGCCTGCGACACAAACTATTGCAGCCTAAATACTGGAGGCTGAGACAGGAAGGGTTGGGAGACACTGTGGCAGGGCCAAACAGGCAGGATATAACCCCACCTACTTTGCCAAAGCCCCAACACCACTAGAGGGATATCTTCAAGCATCAACTTACTACCCTGAGACAAGGCCGAGTATAGCCCACGAAGATCTCCCCCACGGCACGAACCTGAGGGGGGAGCCAACCCGGACAGGAAGATCACGTCAGTGACTCAACCCACTTACGTGATGCACCCTTCCTAGGGACGGCATGGAAAAGCACCAATAAGCCAGTGATTCAGCCCCCGTAATAGGGTTAGAGGCAGAGAATCCGTGGAGAGAGGGGAACTGGCCAGGCAGAGTCAGCAAGGGCTGTTGTTACGTTCCCCAGTTTATGTGTTGTAGTTTGTGTATTTGCATTTGTTTTATTTCAGGAAATGGCTTCCTGAAATCCCTCAAGCAGCTGATTGGTCAACTCCAGGGCTAATTGGAGAGCTGACCCCGCCCCCTCGTCAAGACACAGCTGTCTCCAGTTACACATTCATTCAGAAGCTATATAAAAGCCAGTGTTCTGTTCAGGAGGGAGAGATTTGGAGGTAGGGATTGCTGAGAGAGATTTTGGAAGAGAGATTTTGGAAGAGAGATTTTGGAAGAGAGATTTTGGAAGAGAGATTTTGGAAGAGAGATTTTGGAAGAGAGATTTTGGAAGAGAGATTTTGGAAGAGAGATTTTGGAAGAGAGATTTTGGAAGAGAGATTTTGGAAGAGAGATTTTGGAAGAGAGATTTTGGAAGAGAGATTTTGGAAGAGAGATTTTGGAGGTAGGGATTGCTGAGAGATTTTGCGAGAGAGATTTGGAGGTAGGGATTGCTGAGAGAGATTTTGCTGAGGTCATTGCAGAGTGATTGATTGTGAGAGAGATTTTTGCTAGAGGTTGATTTGCTGGGAGTTCATTGCTGGGAAGTTGGTATGTTCTGTGAGTTTGTTGCTCAGTGTTACGCACGCCTCTATGAAGAGGGAACGCAACACCCTGCTACCACTAAACTCTCTGTGATGCGAAAGAGGTATGGGCTGTAGGTGCGAGTAAGGATGACACAGACAGAATGTGGTACCGTTTACAAGGACTTTATTTCTTTACACGGTAATATGGGGAAAAGGGGCTGGACGGAACCAAAGCAAAGAAAGTAAATCTCAAAGCCCCCCCTCTCCTATCTTACCTGCCTACCCACTACTTACCTAATTTAGCACCACCTGGTGCCCTAACCAAAATACAGGGAGTGGTCCACCCAGGTCTTACCTAGTGTACCTAGACAATGAATATACTACGGGTATATGTATGCCCGCGGGCCTCTTGCCTAAGCACTCCCAAGGTGCTTCCCCTTTCCCCCCTGGGAACAAATGAAACAGAATATTAAACAATTTCAAACTAACAAAGGACATCAAATAAGCTAAATCTGAGCAACAAACTCAGAACATACCCACTCTCAGCAATGAACTCCCAGCAAAATCAACCTCTAGCAAAAACTCTCTATCACAAACAATCGCTCAGCAATGAGCTCAGCAAAATCTCTCTAGCAAAATCTCTCAGCAATCCCTACCTCCAAAATCTCTCTCTCCTGAACAGAACACTGGCTTTTATATAGCTTCAGAATGAATGTATAATTGGAGACAGCTGTGTCTTGACGAGGGGGCGGGGTCAGCTCTCCAATTAGCCCTGGAGTCGACCAATCAGCTGCTTGAGGGATTTCAGGAAGCCATTTCCTGAAATAAACACATGCAAATACACAAACTACAACACATAAACTGGGGAACGTAACACGCCCACCACAAAAATTGCAAACCTAGTTTTGCAATAACGAAAGCCATCGCTTCCCCAGTTAGTAAACCTGTGATAGAGCATCAGCAACCACATTCGCCGAGCCCTTCACACTTGGAATGTCCTGAAACACTGAGAAAACTGTTTATCAATAGATAACGTTCTCAAACGTTCCATTTGAGAGGGTAACTTCTTCAGCATCTCTGAATTACATAGGCGTTCACCTTGCTGTAACGTATGGCGTAACTCCAACCCGTCCTCCTTATCCTCATCTAGGTCCCAGCCAGGCTTCAGCACCACCGCAGCCACACTGGAGACGGCGGGCTGGACCGGCTTACTTGAGGAGCTGTCGGGAGAATCGCGCACATAATACGTTTTCAGCATGTTAACATGACACACACGGGAAGAACGCCTTCGATCTGGTGTCTTTATCACATAATTGGTGTCATTGATTTTCCTTTTCCACCAGATATGGTCCAGAAAAACGTGCTGACAGAGATGAGCCAGGGATTGGCAACAAAACTAAAACTTGATCCCCAGGTGAAAATGAACAGCCAACAGCCTTTTTGTCATAATGCAACTTCATGCGTTTTTGAGACGAGGAGAGAGACTTTTGGGCTAACGCACATGCGGCGTGCAGTCTCTCCCGCATCTTACTGACATATTCCAACACATTTTTAGGGGCGCTACTGGGTGTAGGAGATAAGATATGCTCCTTCAAAACTTTAAGCGGACCACGTGGGGTGTGTCCAAACACAAGGTCAGCAGGGCTGAACCCTAAGGACTCTTGTATCGTTTCCCTTATAGCAAATAGGACAAAGGGCACCCCCTCATCCCAATCAGTACTGGTATCCATACAATACTTGCGTAGCATTGTCTTCAGCGTCTGATGCCAGCGTTCTAGAGCCCCTTGACTCTCTGGATGATACGGACTAGAGACCTGATGGGAAATACACAATGTCTTTAACACATTTGAAAACAGTTTAGACATGAAGTTGGATCCCTGATCAGTTTGGATTATTTTAGGGAGTCCAAACGTAGAGAAGAACTTCACTAGTGCCTTCACCACAGTCTTAGCCGTTATAGTACGGAGAGGAATAGCCTCTGGGTATCGAGTAGCACTGCACATTATTGTTAGTAGGAACTGGTTACCTGACCTGGTTTTCGGCAATGGACCTACACAATCAATTATCACTCTTTCAAACGGTTCCCCCACCACAGGAATCGGGCAGAGTGGCGCTCGTGGAACTGTTTGATTCACTTTCCCAGTGAGTTGACATATGTGACATGTTTTACAAAATTGGACCACGTCAGACTTCAAACCTGGCCAGAAGAAATGACGAAGGACCCGGTTATAAGTCTTTGTGATCCCCAAGTGTCCAGACCACGCCTGGTCATGGGCGAGTGACAGCACCTGCTGTCGGAACGGTGTAGGAACAACCACTTGACACACTTCACTCCAGTCATTAATGGTGTCATGAGATGCCCATTTACGCATCAAAACTCCTGCTTCCATAAAGTAGGCGGTCTCTCTAGTTTTAGCTTCCTCAATGGAAATTACCGAAGCAAAACACTTGCGAAGACTGGTGTCTTCTTTTTGACATTCAATCACCTTCTCAGGGGTGACAGACAAAAGAATGTCATGTAATTGGGGCACAATTTCGTTTTCCCCTGCCTTAGTTTTTACGGGGGTAAAAACTGTCGGCTTTGCAGAAGGCATACTCGGGGCATTGTCTTCTACCTCAACATTCTCAAAAATAGAACTTGCCAAATCCACCACATCTCCTAGCTTGCGAGATTGTGCCCTCGTTAACACACAAGCAGGAAAAACATGTGGAAATGCTTGAACCAATTTCTCATCTGTAGTTCTGATTTCTGGATTGTCTACTACCTCTAACACAGGAATGACATTACCACCAGCAATATCATTCCCTAGTAGCAATGTGACTCCTTTTACTGGGAGTGTAGATACTACACCAACACGGAAACGTCCTGATACCAAGTCTGACACTAAGTGGACCCAGTGTAATGGTACAGGTACGGTTTTTGTCTCTATCCCCTGTAATATGACATGCGAGCCACAATACGTTTCAGAAGACCAGGGTAAAGCATCAGTAATGATTACTGACTGCGCCGCCCCAGTGTCTCGTAGGATTTGGATAGGCTTTTGATCAGCTTGTTCTCCTGTTAAGGAAACATAACCGGTAGAGATAAACGGAGCATAGACAGGATCCGGTTTCTCAAATGCTGAATCAACAACTCGATCCAATGGACAAGCCAAAGACTTGACTAAACCCAAACTTTTCATTTTTGGGGACGGTAACTGGGACTGTTTCGGTTTATTTTTCAAAACTGGGCAGTCCGCAATCACGTGACCCTTTTGGTGACAGTAAAAACATTCACGGATTTCATGAAAAGGCTTAGGGTTGTCAGAGGAAAAGCGACCTGAACGAGGCACTGATGACGTAATCGTCCGGCCTTCAAAACGCGGAGCACCAAAGACAGTCTTGTGTGTCAAAGCGTACTCATCTGCCAACACTGCTGCTTGGGCCAATGTCGCCACTTTGTTCATTTAAATGAACTACAATTCTATCTGGGAGGTTGCCTTTAAAGTCCTCCAACAGCATCAACTCCTTAATATCAGCAAAGGTGTTAACTTTGCTGGCTGAACACCAGCGACTAAACAGAGACTCTTTGTCCCTAGCAAATTCAACAAAAGTACGTTGAGAGAGTTTGTGGTTCCTGAAGCGCTGTCTATAAGCTTCAGGCACCAACTCATAAGCCCGCAACATGGTAGTTTTAACTGTATCGTAGTGTAAACTGTCTTCCAGGGAGAGAGCAGCTACTACTTCCTGGGCTTTCCCAGACAATTTACATTGTAACAGGAGCGGCCAAACCGCGAGTGGCCAATGCAGCGCAGCGGCTACACGCTCAAACGCAGAGAAATAAGAATCAACTTCCGACTCTCGGAATGGAGGGACTAAAGCTATGTTTTTACTCACATCGAAGTGGGTTTGATGATGAGCAGCTTGTAGAGTCGCACTGGAGCGAGCGTCTAGCTCCAGTTGTCGGATCCTCACCTCCTTATCAGCTTCTATTTTCCTAATTTCAAGTTCAAAATTCATCTGTCTCTCTTTATCTTTTTGCTCCATTTCTAACCGAGCCAGCCTCACCTTCAGCCTAGCAGTTCCATCTGAACGACCCGAAGCAGAAGATAAAGGATCGAATCGGGGCAATGTAAAAGGGGTACGAGGAACCCCTTCCTCCGCCTTGTCCTCCGACTTGGCATCGGAAGGTCTACCCGTCTCCTCTCCTTGAAATGAGAGAATGCGTTCTCTCACTAAACCCTCCCTGACTAGCACCAAAAGCTCAGCCTTTAGGGCTTTCTCAGGGACAACAAATCCATAATGGTCAGCTATAGCTTTAAGGTCTACTTTACGAAACCTACCCAAACAATCAATAGAGGGAGCTTCAAAAAACTTGGAGATGGCTGAGGCAGCCATCTTATACAATGCAGTCTACTGAACACACTAACTAAACAAGTCATCCAAACTCACAACCTACCATCACACCTCAATCACTAACCACAGAGAGCTCAGAGCAGCAGGGTCCGGTGGGTTTAATGGAAATATCCCGGATGAGCCCCCATTATGTTACGCACGCCTCTATGAAGAGGGAACGCAACACCCTGCTACCACTAAACTCTGTGATGCGAAAGAGGTATGGGCTGTAGGTGCGAGTAAGGATGACACAGACAGAATGTGATACCGTTTACAAGGACTTTATTTCTTTACACGGTAATATGGGGAAAAGGGGCTGGACGGAACCAAAGCAAAGAAAGTAAATCTCAAAGCCCCCCCTCTCCTATCTTACCTGCCTACCCACTACTTACCTAATTTAGCACCACCTGGTGCCCTAACCAAAATACAGGGAGTGGTCCGCCCAGGTCTTACCTAGTGTACCTAGACAATGAATATACTACGGGTATATGTATGCCCGCGGGCCTCTTGCCTAAGCACTCCCAAGGTGCCTTCCCCTTTCCCCCCTGGGAACAAATGAAACAGAATATTAAACAATTTCAAACAAAGGACATCAAATAAGCTAAATCTGAGCAACAAACTCAGAACATACCCACTCTCAGCAATGAACTCCCAGCAAAATCAACCTCTAGCAAAAACTCTCTATCACAAACAATCGCTCAGCAATGACCTCAGCAAAATCTCTCTCAGCAATCCCTACCTCCAAAATCTCTCTCTCCTGAACAGAACACTGGCTTTTATATAGCTTCAGAATGAATGTATAATTGGAGACAGCTGTGTCTTGACGAGGGGGCGGGGTCAGCTCTCCAATTAGCCCTGGAGTCGACCAATCAGCTGCTTGAGGGATTTCAGGAAGCCATTTCCTGAAATAAACACATGCAAATACACAAACTACAACACATAAACTGGGGAACGTAAGACTCAGGTAGAGCTTATTTGATGTCGTTTGTTTGTGAAATTGTTTAATATTCTGTTTCATTTGTTCCCAGGGGGGAAGGGGAAGGCACCTTGGGAGTGCTTAGGCAAGAGGCCCGCGGGCATACATATACCCGTAGTATATTCACTGTCTAGGCACACTAGGTAAGACCTGGGCGGACCACCCCCTGTATTTTGGTTAGGGCACCAGGTTGCGTCTGAATCTGGGCTTGCAGCACGGCTATCCTCGCCATATGGTGATCGATCTACTGTATATTATGAGTACAGCGACCGCAATTAGAAGGCATAATGTTAATGTAACTACTTAGCATCGGCTGGTGGTGGTCGTGTAGAGCCATGTCCAGATAAAGCGTCCGGGGTGAAAATGTTGAATGAAAATAGTTGAGCGAGGGAAAAATATAAAACGGTAATTAAAAAGTAAAAAACGTAAAATTGTCAGGTAGCAAAGAAACGTTCATCAATCAAAGTTCACAGACATACAAGTTCTCACAAGAATAGTAAACCAACAAAAATTCACAGAAGTGAGGACATTTTGCCGGTCCTCACTTGTAAAATGTCTGTTAGGCTTAGGTGTAGGGTTAGGTTTAAATATATTTTGAATGGGAATCAATTGTTTGTCCCCTAAAAGGTAAGACATGCCTGTGTGTGCCGTTTTGTGATTCCTATCTCTGTGATTCTCCAGGTCTTAGAATAACTGGTAAATATGATGGATAAATACGTTTACTCAGGCCATTTACCACTGAAAAAATGGTCAAGGTTGCTGGCTGTGTAAGTGGGAGTTTCCTCTCTCGCATGAGCACGCTTTTCCCGCGTGAGCACACTTTTCCCGCGTGAGCACACTTTTCCCGCGTGAGCACACTTTTCCCGCGTGAGCACACTTTTCCCGCGTGAGCACACTTTTCCCGCGTGAGCACACTTTTCTCGCGTGAGCACACATTTCCTCCATAATGTCTGGCATACTCATGCGAGAGGGAACAGCTGGCTCTGGTCTACTTATTGTCCCCTCCCGCTCGCCCCGATCAGGGGTTTTCTCTGTGGTGGAAGGCAGACTCGCACGCACTCACACTCTCTCTCTCTCTCTCTGACTGGCAACTTCACCCCACAACACCCTCCACCCCAAACTAAGGTCTCACACTTCTTTCCCTCCCTCCCTCCCTAACCCCCCTCCTCACCCATCCTCCCCCACATTACATAGAGCACCAAAGAGATTCATGTTGCTGGAGGAAAACTCAGACCAGATATTCTTGTGTTTTTCTTTCTGTTTTTATTGGTTTGGCAGAGAGACAGACTGGGGAGCTGTGATAGTCAGATGATGACGCAACAACACAAGTCTCAACAGTTTCTCTCCAGCACTGTGGCTGGTGTTGTAGGAATAACTGACCTGCCTTGGTGTTGCAGGAATAGGAGTCCTTCCTTAAACAAGACACTAAAAGGAAGACACTAATAGGAATACTTGTGTGTATCGTTGACCAAATTGTCCAAGTCTTTCTTAGCTAGATCATGCAGTCCGTGTGTAACCGTGGCCTGTGTAGGTGTCCGTCCCATCAATACATTTCAAGGGTCCAAGAAGACATACATTGGTCATTTCAATTGACAGTACATTCTGTAAGCTTTACGGACATCATGATTCCATGCTAAACTAAGGCCATGTCTGTGAGTAGTTTACTTGACTGAGTAGTGGTTCCCTTGTAGAGTTACTCACACCTGGTTTAAGCTGGAGCTGGTAGAAGTTACCTCTAACTGCGGGTCTGGTATACGATGCTATTTTATCCTTCTCGTGGTTCAGGTTATGATTTGGGGTTGGGTAATGTGATACTAGATCTGTAGTTAGGGGCAACTTCTACCTGGCGTTTTATGGTACAACAGAAGATTAGCACCAGGAAGGCTGGTCTTTAGGTGTTGTCCTCATCACACCAGTATTCAAAGCAAGAGTGACACTCATTTAAAACACAGCCTGAACAGAGCTGAGGACCACCATTCTCAGATCATCATCATCATCATCATCATCATCATCATCATCACTATGTACAGTATATACACACTTATTTACAATACACACATACTGGTGTCAGGGTAGCTGGTACTGGCACACATTAGAAATAACAACATACAGAACACAGACAGACAGCACCTCTGGTGTCGGAGAGAGGAAATACATTGAAACACAGGTTTGTGAAAAGCTTGGCACTGTAGATTTCTCCCACATGAACAATAACAACAATACAGGGTCAAAGGTCAAAGAGTCCGTCTTAGTGGTAAACAACATGGGGGCTTCCGTTTGATTGACAGCTGGAACCCAGAGTGGAGAAGAGGGGCGTGGGACTTGACATTCCTCTCCTTCTCCCCTCCTGGTCCATCTCAGAGCAGGCAGATTAGGCTCTTGCCTTCCTCGATCTCCTCCTGCACCTTGTCTGAGGACGTGGCGATCTCGGCCTGGGCTGAGAACACAGCGCAGATGAAGGTGAGCACGGTGCCTCCCATGGCTGTGTAGAAGGCCCAGCCCATGGTACACAGCCCTGCCTGGTAGGGAGCCGCATCCTGACCACAGTACAGCTGCACCTTGTCTGAACCCCAGCCTGCAGGGTACAGCATCAGACCCAGGATCAGAAACAGACCTGGACCAGAGAGAGGGGAGAGAAAGGCACTGTTAGTTCATAATAGACCTACACGCAGCAAACATATCAACGGTTATAATGTGTCACTGATTGAATTGTGTGTTTGAAAGGTAGCTTCAAAAAATAATGGAATAATGACAACAGCACATTGTCTAAAGTCAATCCACAGAACATTCTCTGGTATCAAAACATTGTTTCAAGAATACGTTAGCGTTCTAAATTTCCCGTTGGTCAAAAATACTATACTGGCTAAAAAATATTATACTCTCTTTTCAAATGGGACTCTCCTTTGCTCCATTCCAATAATACACCTGGCAAGAGTCAAGTCTCTTGACGCAAAAAAATCTTTCCCCAAACATGTCCCCACGTCACGACCCTCAGGTTACAGCACAATGCAACCCTGGGGTTATGGCACAATACAGCCCTGGGGTTACGGCACAATACAACCCTACTGTCAGCTCTGAATCCCTGGGGGTATCGCACAATGTGTGACCTAGGAATACAGCAGGTCAACAACAGGAAAGGGTAGCCAGGGGGGTTTCCTCAGTCACTGAACTAACCGACTAATCCTGTGTCTCAGCTTCCTGTGTCTCAGCTTCCTGTGTCTCTCTCTGCTGAAGGATGGAACCACTTCCAACAGCCCTGCACTGGGAAACCCCCCTGGCTATCCTTTCCACTTCTAACACCACACTGATTATGTTCCAACAGCCCTGCACTGTACAATATTCCACAATATTCCACAGCAAATGGATTCTGTTACAACAGCCTTGTACAACACCAGAACCTATAGGACAGCCTAATAGAGGTCTGCTCAGGAGGAGCAAGAGAAACCTTCACCCAATCCCTAATATGACCTAGTAAAGTAGAGACAATGCATGTAGTCTGTGTTCAATATCACCGTACTACAATATTAGAAGTCTACTACTAGACGACTGGGAGCTCCGTTAGTGAAACTACAATAGTAATACTGGAAGTCCACTAGAGTCTAGACTGGGAGCTCTGGAACTACAATAGTAATACTGGAAGTCCACTAGAGTCTAGACTGGGAGCTCTGGAACTACAATAGCAATACTGGAAGTCCACTAGAGCCTAGACTGGGAGCTCTGGAACTACAATAGCAATACTGGAAGTCCACTAGAGTCTAGACTGGGAGCTCTGGAACTACAATAGCAATACTGGAAGTCCACTAGAGTCTAGACTGTGAGCTCTGGAACTACAATATGCCTACAGGCACATATTACGAGAGAGCGAGGGAGAAACAGACAGAGACGAATAGAGAGAGACAGACAGACAGACAGACAGACAGAGACAGACAGAGAGATTGTTGTTTGTTGTTTATTATTGTTTATTTCACTTTTGTTTATTATCTACTTCACTTGCTTTGGCAATGTTAACATATGTTTCACATGCCAAAAAGGCCTGAAATTGATTTTGAAATTGAATAGAAATTGAATAGAAATTGAATTGAGAGAGAGGGAGATACAGAGAGAGAGAAAGAAACAGAGACAGAGCTCCTGCACCTCTACACTAGACCAGCACACTAACCCTCCTTCCCTCCATCTGCTCACTTGCTCCTTCAGGAGATGAAAAACAAAAGTGCAATGCCGACACCAGCTTTCTCCCTCTCTGTCTCTCCCTCAGAGCAGACCAATATTGTATTAAACACGGAAATGAAAAGTAGGTCATACATTCTTTCCACATGTTGCTGCCAGAGCAGCTCTGGTGATGGACTGGAGGTATGGTTTCAATTCTACAACCCCCCCAATACACACATACACACACACACACACACACACACACACACACACACACACACACACACACACACACACACACACACACACACACACACACACACACACACACACACACACACACACACACACACACACACACACACACACACACACACACACACACACACACACACACACACACACACACACACACACACACACCCCTCTAAAGACATCCCCCTACCCAATGGACCCCTAACCTAATACCCCAGTCCACTTCAACTGAGTATCCTGCATCCTCTTTGAATATTAACTACTTTCCTCCTTCTGCAACCTGGCCTGTATATTAACCATTCGCCTCCAACTGTCTCCGTAGTCTCCTCTCTTTCTGTACTCGCTTCCTCTACATCTCTAGGTGGGGTAGCCCTGCATTCTCTCTCTACCCCGCCCGTACCCCTCCTCTCCCTGACCCAGGTTCCCAGAACATCTGACTATCCACCTCCACTCAGTTTCAGGACGCCAGCCGTATGTCACACGCCACTACTTCACAGGTGAGGCAATTGAACGTATTTTTATAATTTTTTATCAAAACATTTTTTTGGCCAGCAATGCCTTCTGGAGCATGTGAACTTTTATGTGCCTTAATAACAAACGTGTACTCCATGTGTAAATAGAAATAAAATGGGTAAATTACGAGCTGGTTTAGTCACGGAAATATACAGGAACCTTCCTGCAGCCTTAGACCGCTGCGCCATTCAGGAGGCCCTGAAAAAGTGTACTTTAATCTGGAGTTTTTCCTTATTGTAGTCTACTACTTTTAGTCTTGAAATCTTTGGTTGTTTACTACACTCCTCACTCTGTTTAGCACACGACCTCACATGGGAATCCTTAAAGAGATTGGGTGGGGCTAAGGCTTAAGAGGGTGTGAACGATACTGAATGGGTGTAGACAAAGAAGAGCTCTCCAGTAGGTGTACCAAGACATTAAAAGGCCATTTTCTCAAAAGTGGGATTACAAATCTATCAACTTTCAAAGCAGAATTACTTTCTCATTGTTCCTCAACTGCAGCATTTCATTTTCTCTACTTTTATCCAATGTAAAAAACACCATTTCAAATTTTGCTAGATATGACCGAATCCAGGTGGTGGCTCACATGTTAGAGTGTGATGGAAAAAGAGAGGAGGGAGAGAGAGGAGGAGGTGTCTCACTGGAAACATCCAAACTGATATGATTGTCAGGTAGGACCGTAAGCCAAGAGAGTCTCGGTCTGGGTCTCCTGGCTTCTAAAGACACTCTCATCAACAACTAAACTGACTTTACTCATCCGCTGCTCCTCTGAACCAATCAGGTGTGTTAGAGCAGGGCTGGGGAAAAAGTCTGCATACCCAGTATTTCTGCAGGAGGGTTGGCCACCTCTGCCCTATAGAGTTAAGAGAATGGTTTCAACAGTTAGAGAGTGGGTGAGACAGAGAGGACATGTTGTTTCTATGGGAATCCTGGGGGAGGTTTGTGCTTCTTTCTGTTTGGCTTCACTGTCCCACAATCTATTACTGTAGTGTAATAGATGAACAGGGAATAATATAATAATCCTGATTTCTTCCACACAGTCATTCTGTTCTGGTACTGTTCTGTTGGTAGGAAGTCCTACAAGCCTGATTCAGGATTACAGTAATATGCACCGTGACCATGGATTGGACTTTCCATTCATATCTATCAGCCTTACCTACACCGCACTTCCTTTTACCAGACTCTCCCTCTCTCTCACTCTTTCTCTTACTCACTGATTCTCTCTTTCTATGCCTTTAATTCTTATACACCCACACTACGGTTGTAAACACTCTCTCTCGCCATATCTCTCACCCACATACCTCTATTGTCAACACTGGTTGTGATTGACCAACATCTCAGACCTTTGTTTTGGTAATCAGATGAATTTCCAGTCACACCCGTCCCGAACCTATACTGTACTTCTGCTCTCTCTGTTTGCTCAACAATAGTAACATCCAGGCCTAGACTATTCACCATGATCAGACTGGTCCAAAACAGTCATGATCATCTGTCAATCAGACCTGTAACAGTTATAGTCACGCTGTATCATTATTGCATCTGTTTACTGGATCACTGTCACATTCCCATCTGCCATCAACCCACAGCTAGAGCCCAGGTCAAAGGCCATCTGTGTGACAGTCCTATAACTCATCATGGCTAAATTTGGCTCATCGTCTGGTTGGCTGGCTGGCTGGTTGGTTGGAGCTAGGAGGGAGAGTTTATGGCCACAATAAAACTATATTATGACACTCCCAGCTGTAGACCTGGAGACAGTTTAACTACCTGCTGTTTCTTACTCTTCTCGTCTGTGTTTCTGAAAAAACCCTGCCTCGGTCTGGCCTTAAACACTTGGCTAGTTATATTGCATATCCAATTGATTTCTATTAGAGATAAAGCCTTCCCAATATGACATCAGTGTGTATAAATGTGTTTAATAGAATCAGGACCACTCTGATGACTCCAGTGAGATGACGTGACCACCGCTGGCTACAGAAACACAATCTCTCCCTCTGAGGTAAAGTATTTCCCAAAACATCTGCCACCTGATCCTAGTTACGGTCAAATTACGGGAACATTACGGTCGGCACACTTAGTGGAAATGTTGATTGGAGGAACATCAAACTGGCAGAAAGGAGAGAGGAAGAGAGGGAGAGAGAGAGAGGTGGAGAGAGGAAGAGAGGGAGAGAGAGAGAGGTGGAGAGAGGAAGAGAGGGAGAGAGAGAGAGGTGGAGAGAGATGATAAAGTCATATAGGGATTAGAGGTCGACCGATTATGATTTTTCAACGCCGATACCGATTATTGGAGGACCAAAAAAGCCGATACCAATTTATCGGACAATTTTTTATTTATTTATTTGTAATAATGACAATTACAACAATACTGAATGAACACTTATTTTAACTTAATATAATACATCAATAAAATCAATTTAGCCTCAAATAAATAATGAAACATGTTCAATTTGGTTTAAATAATGCAAAAACAAAGTGTTGGAGAAGAAAGTCATATGTGCCAATATGCAATACAGTGGGGCAAAAAAGTATTTAGTCAGCCACCAATTGTGCAAGTTCTCCCACTTAAAAGATGAGAGAGGCCTGTAATTTTCATCATAGGTACACTTCAACTATGACAGACAAAACGAGAAAAAAAAATCCAGAAAATCACATTGTAGGATTTTTTATGAATTTATTTGCAAATTATGGTGGAAAATAAGTATTTGGTCACCTACAAACAAGCAAGATTTCTGGCTCTCACAGACCTGTAACTTCTTCATTAAGAGGCTCCTCTGTCCTCCACTCGTTACCTGTATGAATGGCACCTGTTTGAACTTGTTATCAGCACAAAAGACACCTGTCCACAACCTCAAACAGTCACACTCCAAACTCCACTATGGCCAAGACCAAAGAAATGTCAAAGGACACCAGAAACAAAATTGTAGACCTGCACCAGGCTGGGAAGACAATCTGCAATAGGTAAGCAGCTTGGTTTGAAGAAATCAACAGTGGGAGCAATTATTAGGAAATGGAAGACATACAAGACCACTGATAATCTCCCTCCATCTGGGGCTCCACGCAAGATCTCACCCCTTGGGGCCAAAATTATCACAAGAATGGTGAGCAAAAATCCCAGAACCACACGGGGGGACCTAGTGAATGACCTGCAGAGAGCTGGGACCAAAGTAACAAAGCCTACCATCAGTAACACACTACGCCGCCAGGGACTCAAATCCTGCAGTGCCAGACGTGTCCCCCTGCTTAAGCCAGTACATGTCCAGGCCCGTCTGAAGTTTTCTAGAGAGCATTTGGATGATCCAGAAGAAGATTGGGAAAATGTCATATGGTCAGATGAAACCAAAATATAACTTTTTGGTAAAAACTCAACTCGTTGTGTTTGGGGGACAAATAATGCTGAGTTGCAGCCAAAGAACACCATACCTACTGTGAAGCATGGGGGTGGAAACATCATGCTTTGGGGCTGTTTTTCTGCAAAGGGACCAGGACGACTGATCCGTGTAAAGGAAAGAATGAATGGGGCCATGTATCGTGAGATTTTGAGTGAAAACCTCCTTCCATGAGCAAGGGCATTGAAGATGAAACATGGCTGGGTCTTTCAGCATGACAATGATCCCAAACACACAGAGAAGGAGAGAAGGATTGGCTTCGTAAGAAGCATTTCAAGGTCCTGGAGTGGCCTAGCCAGTCTCCAGATCTCAACCCCATAGAAAATCTTTGGAGGGAGTTGAAAGTCCGTGTTGCCCAGCAACAGCCCCAAAACATCACTGCTCTAGTGGAGATCTGCATGGAGGAATGGGCCAAAATACCAGCAACAGTGTGTGAAAACCTTGTGAAGACTTACAGAAAACATTTGACCTCGGTCATTGCCAACAAAGGGTATATACAGTGCCTTGCGAAAGTATTCGGCCCCCTTGAACTTTGCAACCTTTTGCCACATTTCAGGCTTCAAACATAAAGATATAAAACTGTATTTTTTTGTGAAGAATCAACAACAAGTGGGACACAATCATGAAGTGGAATGACATTTATTGGATATTTCAAACTTTTTTAACAAATCAAAAATGGAAAAATTGGGCGTGCAAAATTATTCAGCCCCTTTACTTTCAGTGCAGCAAACTCTCTCCAGAAGTTCAGTGAGGATCTCTGAATGATCCAATGTTGACCTAAATGACTAATGATAAACTGATGATAAATACAATCCACCTGTGTGTAATCAAGTCTCCGTATAAATGCACCTGCACTGTGATAGTCTCAGAGGTCCGTTAAAAGCGCAGAGAGCATCATGAAGAACAAGGAACACACCAGGCAGGTCCGAGATACTGTTGCGAAGAAGTTTAAAGCCGGATTTGGATACAAAAATATTTCCCAAGCTTTAAACATCCCAAGGAGCACTGTGCAAGCGATAATATTGAAATGGAAGGAGTATCAGACCACTGCAAATCTACCAAGACCTGGCCGTCCCTCTAAACTTTCAGCTCATACAAGGAGAAGACTGATCAGAGATGCAGCCAAGAGGCCCATGATCACTCTGGATGAACTGCAGAGATCTACAGCTGAGGTGGGAGACTCTGTCCATAGGACAACAATCAGACGTATATTGCACAAATCTGGCCTTTATGGAAGAGTGGCAAGAAGAAAGCCATTTCTTAAAGATATCCATAAAAAGTGTTGGTTAAAGTTTGCCACAAGCCACCTGGGAGACACACCAAACATGTGGAAGAAGGTGCTCTGGTCAGATGAAACCAAAATTTAACTTTTTGGCAACAATGCAAAACATTATGTTTGGCGTAAAAGCAACACAGCTCATCACCCTGAACACACCATCCCCACTGTCAAACATGGTGGTGGTAGCATCATGGTTTGGGCCTGCTTTTCTTCAGCAGGGACAGGGAAGATGGTTAAAATCGATGGGAAGATGGATGGAGCCAAATACAGGACCATTCTGGAAGAAAACCTGATGGAGTCTGCAAAAGACCTGAGACTGGGACGGAGATTTGTCTTCCAACAAGACAATGATCCAAAACATAAAGCAAAATCTACAATGGAATGGTTCAAAAATAAACATATCCAGGTGTTAGAATGGCCAAGTCAAAGTCCAGACCTGAATCCAATCGAGAATCTGTGGAAAGAACTGAAAACTGCTGTTCACAAATGCTCTCCATCCAACCTCACTGAGCTCGAGCTGTTTTGCAAGGAGGAATGGGAAAAAATGTCAGTCTCTCGATGTGCAAAACTGATAGAGACATACCCCAAGCGACTTACAGCTGTAATCACAGCAAAAGGTGGCGCTACAAAGTATTAACTTAAGGGGGCTGAATAATTTTGCACGCCCGATTTTTCAGTTTTTGATTTGTTAAAAAAGTTTGAAATATCCAATAAATGTCGTTCCACTTCATGATTGTGTCCCACTTGTTGTTGATTCTTCACAAAAAAATACAGTTTTATATCTTTATGTTTGAAGCCTGAAATGTGGCAAAAGGTCGCAAAGTTCAAGGGGGCCGAATACTTTCGCAAGGCACTGTAACAAAGTATTGAGATAAACTTTTGTTATTGACCAAATACTTATTTTCCACCATAATTTGCAAATAAATTCATTAAAAATCCTTCAATGTGATTTTCTGGATTTTTTTGTACCTATGATGAAAATTACAGGCCTCTCTCATCTTTTTAAGTGGGAGAACTTGCACAATTGGTGGCTGACTAAATACTTTTTTGCCCCCCTGTATGTGCCATGTATGTGCCATGTAAAAATGTGTGCCATGTAAAAAAAGCTAACGTTTAAGTTCCTTGCTCAGAACATGAGAACCTATGAAAGTTGGTGGTTCCTTTTAACATGAGACTTCAATCTGCCAAGGTAAGAGGTTTTAGGTTGTAGTTAATATAGTATTTATAGGACTATTTCTCTCTATACCATTTGTATTTCATATACCTTTGACTATTAGATGTTCTTATTGGCACTATAGTATTGCCAGTCTAACAGTATAGCTTCCGTCCCCCTCCTCACTCCTACCTGGGCTCGAACCAGGAAAAGCCGCGGCCCTTGCAGCGCAAGGGGAATAACTACTCCAAATCTAAAAGCGAGTGACTTTTGAAACGGTATTGGCGCACACCCAGCTAACTAGCTAGCCATTTCACATTGGTTACACCAGCCATTAGGCGGATAGGCTTGAAGTCATAAACAGCTCTGTGCTTGCGAAGAGCTGCTGGCAAAACGCACAAAAGTGCTGTTTGAATGAATGATTACGGGCCTGCTGCTACTCAGTCAGACTGCTCTATCAAATCAGACTTAATTATAACATAATAACACACAGAAATACGAGCCTTTGGTCATTAATATGGTCGAATCCAGAAACTATCATTTCAAAAACAAGACGTTTATTCTTTCAGTGAAATACGGAACCGTTCCGTATTTTATCTAACGGATGGCATCCATAAGTCTAAATATTATTGTTACATTGCACAACCTTCAATGTTATGTCATAATTACGTAAAATTCTGGCAAATTAGTTTGCAATAAGCCAGGCAGCCCAAACTGTTACATTTAGCTACTGTAGCTATATGCTCTCTTGGGTAAATGAATGAAACTAGCTCCAGTAGGCTAATCTTTTTTAGTGTGAACTGCATTACTGTACTGTATTACTGTACTGTATTGAATTGTAGGCTACTGGATTATATGGACTGAATTAAGCACATCATTCAAACCACGATAAAGCAGGGAGAGAACATGCGATTCTGGTGCAGCACATGCGGCCAACAAAGTTACAATTACAGGCCAGTGAATTTCATTTTAATTTTGAAATACAATAGGGCCTATTTGTATAATTTGTAGGCTGACACATACCCTGCTCAAAAAAATAAAGGGAACACTAAAATAACACATCCTAGATCTGAATGAATGAAATATTATTATTAAATACTTTTTTCTTTACATAGTTGAATGTGCTGACCACAAAATCACACAAAAATGATCAATGGAAATCAAATTTATCAACCCATGGAGGTCTGGATTTGGAGTCACACTCAAAATTAAAGTGGAAAACCACACTACAGGCTGATCCAACTTTGATGTAATGTCCTTAAAACAAGTCAAAATGAGGCTCAGTAGTGTGTGTGGCCTCCACGTGCCTGTATGACCTCCCTACAACGCCTGGGCATGCTCCTGATGAGGTGGCGGATGGTCTCCTGAGGGATCTCCTCCCAGACCTGGACTAAAGCATCCGCCAACTCCTGGACAGTCTGTGGTGCAACGTGGCGTTGGTGGATGGAGCGAGACATGATATCCCAAATGTGCTCAATTGGATTCAGGTCTGGGGAACGGGCAGGCCAGTCCATAGCATCAATGCCTTCCTCTTGCAGGAACTGCTGACACACTCCAGCCACATGAGGTCTAGCATTGTCTTGCATTAGGAGGAACCCAGGGCCAACCGCACCAGCATATGGTCTCACAAGGGGTCTGAGGATCTCATCTCGGTACCTAATGGCAGTCAGGCTACCTCTGGCGAGCACATGGAGGGCTGTGCGGCCCCCCAAAGAAATGCCACCCCACACCATGACTGACCCACCGCCAAACCGTTCATGCTGGAGGATGTTGCAGGCAGCAGAACGTTCTCCACGGCGTCCAGACTCTGTCACGTCTGTCACATGTGCTCAGTGTGAACCTGCTTTCATCTGTGAAGAACACAGGGTGCCAGTGGCAAATTTGCCAATCTTGGTGTTCTCTGGAAAATGCCAAACGTCCTGCATGGTGTTGGGCTGTAAGCACAACCCCCACCTGTGGACGTCGGGCCCTCATACCACCCTCATGGAGTCTGTTTCTGACCGTTTGAGCAGACACATGCACATTTGTGGCCTGCTGGAGGTCATTTTGCAGGGCTCTGGCAGTGCTCCTCCTGCTCCTCCTTGCACAAAGGCGGAGGTAGCGGTCCTGCTGCTGAGTTGTTGCCCTCCTACGGTCTCCTCCACGTCTCCTGATGTACTGGCCTGTCTCCTGGTAGCTCCTCCATGCTCTGGACACTACGCTGACAGACACAGCAAACCTTCTTGCCACAGCTCGCATTGATGTGCCATCCTGGATGAGCTGCACTACCTGAGCCACTTGTGTGGGTTGTAGACTCCGTCTCATGCTACCACTAGAGTGAAAGCGGTCAAAAGTGACCAAAACATCAGCCAGGAAGTATAGGAACTGAGAAGTGGTCTGTGGTCACCACCTGCAGAACCACTCCTTTATTGGGGGTGTCTTGCTAATTGCCTATAATTTCCACCTGTTGTCTATTCCATTTGCACAACAGCATGTGAAATTTATTGTCAATCAGTGTTGCTTCCTAAGTGGACAGTTTGATTTCACAGCAGTGTGATTGACTTGGAGTTACATTGTGTTGTTTAAGTGTTCCCTTTATTATTTTTTTTAGCAGTGTGTATACCCTACCTTTCATAATATTTCCCCTAATGTTATTAGCCTACATCCTCTTTCTCTCTCTATTGTTGCATCATTCCTTCCTCGCTTTCAACTGTTAAATGAAATAAGTTTCGTTGTCCTCATCTTCTTCATTCTAATGACACCTTGAATAGTACTAGAATTAGATGCAGAAGGCTTTCTCTTCTTTTCACGAAGATTGAATGGTTATGGGTCTGAATAAATCACTGCTATAGCCTACCACCGCCGCGCGAGCGTTCGCTCTTCTTTCAAACCACCCATGAGTTCTATTGGCTGCTGTATTTACCATTCATCAAACAAGAGCTTGCGTCCCTCTTTGAATAGTCTATTGGTATAAAAAATAATGTCCAGCAAGCTATTGTAGTCCAGCTTTTCCTGCATGGGACTCCAAGATCTAAGAGTGTTTTTTAAGGAGAGAAGCCAGCTGAGCACATAGAAATTATGCATAACCCATCACTAATTAGCTAACTATATGGCTAATACTGCAATAAATATATTACCTGAAAGAGGTAGGCTAGAAAATCTACATATCACTCTAGAACAGGATTATCTACTTTGGATGCAACTTGAACGGATTTGATGGAGAGACAAAGACTGCGAGAGAGTGCTCGCGGGTGCTCTGATTGAAAGCAATAATATTCAAGTGATAGGCTGTTTTAAAACTCTGCTGCTGCAATTTAAAAACAAACATCTTTACAATAAAAAAGTAAGGTGTCCTCCGAAAGCCAGATGGAGATTAGACGTGCATTCAGTCTTTATATTACTGTAGCATAGACTATGCTGCCTTACCTGTCATAAGACAAAAAGTTACCATGATAAGATGATAGGTCTACGTGCATTGTGAACTGCACTCCATACTGGGATGTGCTGTCTGTCCCCAGCCTGACCATTGAATATTCATCATCATGCAGAGGCAGTTGAGAAGCCAGATTAGATGACATATAATGAATGACATATAATGGAACACTTCCATTTCACGCCATGCTGTTCATAGTTTATTTTATTTGACTGGTTTCTCACAGTTATGTATCCCGAGAAAAGGGAGTGGTTTTGGGTGGTAAATCTCAGTAACCTGGTTCCCGCCATTCAACCCTAGGCTGAGGGCATTAAAGAAACATCCCCCTGCTATTTCTTCTCTTCCTTATTCTCATCCCCTTCCTCCCGGCAACCCACAGACCCTTAACGAGCAGTTCTGCTCTTTTTTTATTTATCTGTTATTTTACCAGGTAAATTGACTGAGAACACGTTCTCATTTGCAGCAACAACCTGGGGAATAGTTACAGGGGAGAGGAGGGGGATGAATGAGCCAATTGTCAACTGGGGATTATTAGGTGACCGTGATGGTTTGGAGGGCCAGATTGGGAATTTAGCCAGGACACCGGGGTTAACACCCCTACTCTTACGATAAGTGCCATGGGATCTTTAGATCAGAGGAAAGAGTGCCTCCTACTGGCCCTCCAACACCACTTCCAGCAGCATCTGGTCTCCCATCCAGGAACTGACCAGGACCAACCCTGCTTAGCTTCAGAAGCAAGCCAACAGTGGTATGCAGGGTGGTATGCAGGGTGGTATGCTGCTGGCTCTTCTAATCAGTCCAGTTGTGGATGTCCTCTGACTACGTTCAATAACAACACAATAACAATGGACCGTATTTGACACTTTCACTAGGTCTGAATATGCTTTACATTGTGGTAACTGTCCACCAGTGTAGCAATCACTAGATTCTAACTTTAATGACTCATTTGAAAACGCGCGATCTCTTACAGCAGATGCTGTAGGGCAACTCGTTTCTGACCTACTCCTGATAGAGTCTAGAGAACTAGTACAGGGAGGAGAGAAGAGAGGGATGAGAGCTCAGAGACATTCAGGCGGAATAACTTCCCTCTCTCCAATGACCGCCTCCTGCCTCCCATAATTCACCACAGTATGTCAAAGCGGCTTGAGAGTCATACACAGATACACACGCATGCGGACACACCACACAGGTCACATAACATCATCCCCAGCTGACCCAAGAGGACAAATATTTGGGCCCTTGTTGCTGATGGCAACGACCTCAGAGGGAGGTACAAGGCTGCCGTGGTTCCCTGACCCTTGACCAACAGGGTTAATGCTCACCTCAAACACACAGAGAGTGTGTATGTATGTGTGTGTATGTATGTGTGTGTGTATGTATGTATGTGTGTGTGTGTGTGTGTACACGTGCATGTGTTCGTGTGTGGTCAGTGGGGTCTGATTGCTCTTGTTAGTGAATGTTTAAACTCTGAAGAGGTGGACAGTAGCACTAAAGGTTAGCTGGATGGTGTTGAATGTTGGCTGTTCAGACAGAACACACCCCTCCACAAGCTCCTCTCTCTCTCCATTCCAGGGGTTTAACAGTCAGTCAACTGTATCTAACTACTGAACAGCACAGACAAAACTACAACCAATCAACAGGCAATACAATACTGCAAGCAGCAACACTACAACAAGAGGGTCTGTGGATTTACTGCATGAGTTAAAGTCAGCACTGTACCTACATGTCAATAACTCAATGTGAAAGTAAGTGTGCAACTCTGCTGTGTATACGTGTGTGTGTGTGTGTGTGTGTGTGTGTGTGTGTGTGTGTCTACATGTGCGTGTATCCCTCTCTTAGTCTCACCTGCGATGGCCTGCAGCAGTCCACACACGTTGAAGATGCTCTTCTTCATGATGCTCTGGAAGCACATGGTGAAGACAGAGATGAAGGCCACGGCACACAGCAGCAGGATGCCCGCCGCCAGGAAGATGGCCGCCGCCTGCCAGAACCCGCTGGCGATCTCCCCAAAGTGCACGGCGTACGGCCCACACAGCACACCGCGCCGCAAGTGGGGCAGCTTGATGCAGCGGCCGTAGATGCCCAGGGTGGGCCGGTAGGCCTCGCCAGCCGCTGTGGCACCATGAGGGCCGAAGACGGCGTCCGGTGTCCGGGGGAAGCCCACCAGCCAATCGGTGCTCATGAAGGCGATGAGCTCTCCGAAGGCGACCACGATGCTGAGTAGAGTCCACAGCATGGAGCGACAGGTCACGATCACGTGGCACATGGTGATGATGATGTTTGAAGTGGTTCTGAAGTGTTCCTGGTGATGTCTTTTCCCGCCCAGTGGTTACACAGGTGGGGTCAAAGGTGAAGGTTCAAGTCCTCCGGTTCTTCAGGAAGAGGGGAAAGGGTGAAGGATGGGGTCCTGTTGTGACGGAGGTGTGAGAGAGGGTAAACAGTTCCAGTGCAGGGAAAGGAGGGAGGAGAAGGAGGGAGGGAGAGGTTGTTTGGAGGCAGGGTCTGAGGTCAATGATCTAAAGTCTCTCTCTCTCAATCTCTCTTTCTTATCTCCCCCTGGTGTTGTTCCTCTTCCTTCTTTCTGGTTTGTCTCCCTATCTTTCTTTCCGATTCCTACTGCAATGTTTTACTCACCCGCTTTCAGTTTCTCTTCCAGCCGGAGTGTCTGTTGTTCACACACTCTCTCTCTCTTTCGTCTTTATCTCGCTCTCTCGTTCTCGCTCTTCTGGCCTCTACATCGTAGTGAAGGAGTGTCTCCAAGGCCAGCCGGCTGGCTTCTCACCAACTACACACCTTGAGACAGAGGGGAGGGGGGAGAAAGAGAGCAGGGAGGGCGGAGAAGGGAACAGAAGGTGAGTGTGAGATCATTATTTATGGCAGTTGAAAGGGCAGACCATGGTAGAACGCTCGGTTACATGATGTATTTCTTTTTTATTTAACTCTTATTTTAGCAGGTAAGTTGACTGAGAACACATTCTCATTTACAGCAATGACCTGGGGAATAGTTACAGGGAAGAGGAAGGGGGATGAATGAGCCAATTGGAAGCTAAGGATGATGGTATGATGGCCAGATTGGGAATTTAGCCAGGACACCGGGGTTAACACCCTACTCTTACAATAAGTGCCATGGAATCTTTAGCGACAACAGAGAGTCAGAACACCCATTTAATGTCCCATCCGAAAGACGGATTAGCAGTGTTGGAATCAAACGTTTCAGAAGCAGTGTTTTCCCCTCCCAACTCAGGCAACATTTAACTTTAATCAGCAAAGAAACTTGGTCATTGACCAACACAGCAGTTTAAAATAACCAACCATACACTAACAGTAAGTGGCATAGCACAGCCATGGTAAATGGGAGTAATAGTCAATGAAACGTATAGACAGGGAGAACCTTATGACAACAGGGCTGCAGACAGGGAGAGGGTTTGTCTAAAACGAACCAACAACCTCTTGTTTACATAAAGCCAGGCCTGGAGAGGAAGAGAGGGATGGGAGAGGAGGGAGAGAGAGAGAGGGCAGTCCTGGTCAGCCAGCCTGGAGGAGCCTGACTCCTCTGCTCTGCTCTCTGTTTTGGTTTCCCCTGCAGAGCTCCTTGACTGACAGGGTCAGCTCCTCCCCTTTCCCCTTCCCAGGGGAGTGTGTGTGTGTACTGTGTGTGTGTGTGTGTGTGTCTGTGTGTGTCTGTGTGTGTGTGCATGCATCTGTGTGTGAGGAGTTACTCTGGGTCCAACACTGGTGTCTGTGTAGTGTCGGTCCCAGAGGAAGCTGGGTGGGATGTGGAGGGGAGAAGGAGAGATGAAGGGAATAGAGGAAAGAGATGTGGAAAGAGGGAATGAGGGATCCTTTGACAAACAGACACAGACAGAGGGAAAAACAAACAATCTCAGATGAAATAGCCCACGCCACTGATGTAGGGCTGATAGCTCTGTGGTGGTTGGACAGCCAGGCTGCTAACACATAACTGACCTAGGGTCAGCCTGGCTGAGATAACCCTGCTATTTCATAAACACCACCACTACAGAACTCACAGAACCCCAGTGTCACCATCACATCACAGCTATTTCACGAACACTACTGTCCTATTTCACGAACATACCTCCTAAAGAAAGATAACCCCAGTGACAAGAACATGTCATTAGCACCATCAGTACTGGGGGAGAGGGAACCACATCCATCTCAAAACAACACTGTCTGTCGCTTGCTGGAGAGTTGAATAGATAACCTTCTGACGATCTGACTGTCTCCATCTAACAACACACCATTCACTATCATCACTATCACTAGAAGGCTGTGGGATAACAACCCATGACATCATTTCACAACTCGGCTACCCCACACACTATCTCTAGACAATACAGAAATCTGACCCTCAGGGCTTGGTTTCACAACATGGCCTTCTAAACTAATAAACAATAAATACTGTGAAACGCCAGGGCTCGGAGAGATAACACATGGCAAGAACATCAATTTTAAAAGATTTTAGCTACAGGAGGAAATCATATACCCAATCCCAAGGGCTTTACTTCAAAAGGCCTTTCACAAACATTTGTCTTCTTTATCTAACCCTCAGTTTACCTGAAAACACATTTAATTTAATTGATAACTTGGCACAAAGACGCTCTACCACGGCATTAATGTAATAAAACATGGCAAGGCAACGGAGATCTTGCTACAGAACATTAATGCAGCAGTAAATTACTGCAATGTAAAAGCTGCTAGGTTTTAAACCACAAGCTGTATTAAACAGCATAACCAGGCGACGGTTGATGAGATCATCGACTAGGCAGTCACTTGTTGATGACTTCATTCTCAGGTCAGGCTGAGGTCTCTCAGTGGGCCTCTAGATCTGAATGAAGTATCTGGGTCTACAGGAATGTTTCTACCATTCCCTCCCTCTCTCTATCCCTTTCTCCATCTCTCTCTTTCCATCTCCCTATCTCGTTCTTTCTATCACACATACCTAGAGGGACGTAAAATCTTCTGTATTAAAATGATCTATCTGGATCCTGTATCTTGGAGTCGTAAACACAGTCCTCAGTGTGCTGAAACACAGTCCTCAGTGTGCTGAAACACAGTCCTCAGTGTGCTGAAACACAGTCCTGAGTGTGCTGAAACACAGTCCTGAGTGTGCTGAAACACAGTCCTGAGTGTGCTGAAACACAGTCCTGAGTGTGCTGAAACACAGTCCTGAGTGTGCTGAAACACAGTCCTCAGTGTGCTGAAACACAGTCCTCAGTGTGCTGAAACACAGTCCTCAGTGTGCTGAAACACAGTCCTGAGTGTGCTGAAACACAGTCCTCAGTGTGCTGAAACACAGTCCTGAGTGTGCTGAAACACAGTCCTCAGTGTGCTGAAATAGTCCTGTGTGCTGAAACACAGTCCTGAGTGTGCTGAAACACAGTCCTGAGTGTTCTGAAACACAGTCCTCAGTGTGCTGAAACACAGTCCTCAGTGTGCTGAAACACAGTCCTGAGTGTGCTGAAACACAGTCCTCAGTGTGCTGAAACACAGTCCTCAGTGTGCTGAAACACAGTCCTGAGTGTGCTGAAACACAGTCCTGAGTGTGCTGAAACACAGTCCTCAGTGTGCTGAAACAATCCTGAGTGTGCTGAAACACAGTCCTGAGTGTGCTGAAACACAGTCCTGAGTGTGCTGAAACACAGTCCTGAGTGTGCTGAAACACAGTCCTGAGTGTGATGAAACACAGTCCTGAGTGTGCTGAAACACAGTCCTGAGTGTGCTGAAACACAGTCCTGAGTGTGATGAAACACAGTCCTGAGTGTGCTGAAACACAGTCCTGAGTGTGCTGAAACACAGTCCTGAGTGTGCTGAAACACAGTCCTCAGTGTGCTGAAACACAGTCCTGAGTGTGCTGAAACACAGTCCTGAGTGTGCTGAAACACAGTCCTCAGTGTGCTGAAACACAGTCCTCAGTGTGCTGAAACACAGTCCTCAGTGTGCTGAAAAACAGTCCTCAGTGTGCTGAAACACAGTCCTCAGTGTGCTGAAAAACAGTCCTCAGTGTGCTGAAACACAGTCCTCAGTGTGCTGAAACACAGTCCTCAGTGTGCTGAAACACAGTCCTCAGTGTGCTGAAACACAGTCCTCAGTGTGCTGAAACACAGGTTCCATCTTCTCAGCAGGCTCACTTGAACTAGTGTTGCGTTTTCCATCTAACATTTCCAGTCATGAGTTCAGACTCATGAGCACAGCGGTGAATAGTAAAACTGTGTCTGGTATTGTGGATCATTGTGACTGGAGAGATGGGCACACACTCACACAATTTTTCCACTTATTCTCTGAACCACCACCCTCCCTTTCTCCTATTCTCCCTCCCTTCCCAGCTCATGGGAATCCCTAAGCCTGGACAGTGTGTGGAGTCTGGTTGGGAGGGAGGGGTGGTATGGGAAAGTTTAGGCTAGAGGGACATGGGGCCAGTCTTCCAGTCTGGGGAGCTAGGCGAGGAGCGAGGAGCGCCTGGAGCAGCCTGGAGTAGAGTAGGGGGCCAGTGGTGACCTGTGCCGCCAAAAATCTGAACCTCCTGGGGGTCGTTCCTGTCACTTGGCCCCCGGGCACCACGGAGAGGGATAATAGTTAAAGTTGACTCTGCTATGAGGTCACACTCCCTTCTAGGAGGGATCAGTGTGTGTGTGTGTGTGTGTGTGTGTATGTGTGTGTTTAATTAAGTATGTGTGTGTGTGATAGGGAGATGATACAGTGACAGCATTACTGAAACCTTGACCTCGGTTATCCTGTTGAAATATCAACAAACCCTAGCTTTCTTCCCTTGTTTCATTCCCTCTCTTTCCCCTCTCCCCTTGTTCCCTCTTCCCCCTCTCCTCTCTTTCCCCTGTCCTCTTTTTCCCTCTTCCCCCTCTCCTCTTTCCCCTCTCCTCTCTTCCCCCTCCCCTCTTTCCCCTCTCCTCTCTTCCCCCTCTCCTCTCTTTCCCCTCTCCTCTCTTTCCCCTCTCCTCTTTTTCCCTCTTCCCCCTCTCCTTCCCTCTTCCCCCTCTCGTCTCTTTCCCCTCTTCCCCCTCTCCTCTTTCCCCTCTCCTCTTTTTCCCTCTTCACCCTCTCCTCTCTTCCCCCTCTCCTCTCTTTCCCCTCTCCTCTCTTTCCCCTCTCCTCTCTTTCCCTCTTCCCCCTCTCCTCTTTTTCCCTCTTCCCCCTCTCCTCTCTTTCCCCTCTCCTCTTTTTCCCTCTTCACCCTCTCCTCTCTTCCCCCCCTCCTCTCTTTCCCCTCTTCCCCCTCTCCTCTCTTTCCCCTCTCCTCTCTTTCCCCTCTCCTCTTTTCCCCTCTCCTCTCTTTCCCCTCTTCCCCCTATCCTCTCTTTCCCCTCTCCTCTCTTTCCCCTCTTCCCCCTCTCCTCTTTCCCCCTCCTCTCTTTCCCCCTCTTTCCCCTCTCCTCTCTTTCCCCTCTCCTCTTTTCCCCTCTCCTCTCTTTCCCCTCTTCCCCCTCTCCTCTCTTTCCCCTCTTCTCTTTTTCCCTCTTCCCCCTCTCATATTTTTCCCCTCTTCACCCTCTCCTCTCTTTCCCCTCTACCCCCTCTCCCCTCTTTCCCCTCTCCTCTCTTTCCCCTCTCCTCTTTTCCCCTCTCCTCTCTTTCCCCTCTTCCCCCTCTCCTCTCTTTCCCCTCTCCTCTCTTTCCCCTCTTCCCCCTCTCCTCTTTCCCCTCTCCTCTCTTTCCCCCTCTTTCCCCTCTCCTCTCTTTCCCCTCTCCTCTTTTCCCCTCTCCTCTCTTTCCCCTCTTCCCCCTCTCCTCTCTTCCCCCTCTCCTCTCTTTCCCCTCTCCTCTCTTTCCCCCTCTTTCCCCTCTCCTCTCTTTCCCCTCTTCCCCCTCTCCTCTCTTCCCCCTCTCCTCTCTTTCCCCTCTCTTCTCTTTCCCCCTCTTTCCCCTCTCCTCTCTTTCCCCTCTTCCCCCTCTCCTCTCTTCCCCCTCTCCTCTCTTCCCCCTCTCCTCTCTTTCCCCTCTCCTCTCTTTCCCCTCTCCTCTCTTTCCCCTCTTCCCCCTCTCCTCTCTTTCCCCTCTCCTCTCTTTCCCCTCTTTCCCCTCTCCTCTCTTTCCCCTCTCCTCTCTTTCCCCTCTTCTCTCTTTCCCCTCTCCTCTCTTTCCCCTCTCCTCTCTTTCCCCTCTCCTCTCTTTCCCCTCTTCCCCCTCTCCTCTCTTTCTCCTCTCTTTCCCCTCTCCTCTCTTTCCCCTCTCCTCTCTTTCCCCTCTCCTCTTTTCCCCTCTCCTCTTTTCCCCTCTCCTCTCTTTCCCCTCTCCTCTCTTTCCTCTCTCCTCTCTTTCCCCACTCCTCTCTTTCCCCTCTTCTCTCTTCCCCCTCTCCTCTCTTTCCCCTCTTCCCCCTCTCCTCTCTTTCCCCTCTCCTCTCTTTCCCCTCTTCCCCCTCTCCTCTCCTCTCTTTCCCCTCTTCCCACTCTCCTCTCTTCCCCCTCTCCTCTCCTCTCTTTCCTCTCTTTCCCATCTCTTTCCCCGCTCTTTTCCCTCTCTATCCTTCCACCAGACAGAATGACATAGATCTGTGGGCGGCTAGCGATTGTGTGTGAATGCGTGTTTGTCCAAGTCTAGTGAGGTCATAAAAACAGGCACAGACAGCCGTCCCTGTGGTGTAGGATAGGATCAGAATAACTTTTATGAAACACAAATATCTGTATTAACTAAACACACAGATGTCAACTGGACCATTGAAGAACAGCCAAGCTTATGGCTCAGTCACTGTCTTGATGCAGAACAACTTTTCAAGTAACTTCTTCAACTTTGGGACTCCCACCCACCCATGATGTTCTGTAGATCCTTGTAGATGTCTTCTGACACCAGTGATATTTCACAGACTCCAGTTCAAACACCACTAGAGGAAAAGCTCTGGCTCAGAGTCACTTTCTGGTCAGTTGCAGAGACTAATATATGTGAGAGTGAGATTGAAAACACTTGGAAAGCAGAAACAATCTAAAGCAGCTGGAGGAAGGAGCACAGAGCCGGGTCAACTGACCACTTTTATGTTTAGGCCACTTGGCCTTTGACCCCAACAGGCAGGGGTGCCTGATTGCAGAGTTTGCGTGTGTTTGCTGGAGAGAAAGAGAAAGTGAGAGAGAGAGAGAGAGAGAGAGAGAGAGAGAGAGAGAGAGAGAGAGAGAGAGAGAGAGAGAGAGAGAGAGAGAGAGAGAGAGAGAAGGAGACAGACTGGTCAAGAGGAGTATCTGTAACTAAGGTAAAACTTGCTTACAGTCAATAAATTTGCTAGTGTATGATAAGATTGTGTATACTTTGTTCTGAGGTAATATTAGGACATGGCCTACTTCAATATTCCCCCTAGAGATAGAACACTAAACAGGCAGAGCTTCAAGTGGTTTGTTACCATGAGCAGAACTTTCCCAGCACTCTGTGAAGCACAGCAGACCAGACCATAAACGTGTTAGGCTATGACTGGATTTATGATGTCTATCTCACACACACACACACACACACACACACGCACGCACACACACACACACACACACACACACACACACACACACACACACACACACACACACACACACACACACACACACACACACACACACACACACTAATAAGAGTGAACCAGTGACCATAGACTTAAAAACCCTAGGGTGTGTCTGTGTGCGAGTGTGTGTACACATTACCACCCCCCTTAGTTCACAAACACTTTGCTCCACTTCATCTGCACTACAAGGTACACCAAGATGTCTGAGTCACACAGTGATATGCAGTCTCAACGGCAGGTCCCTCAGCACACTAACATTGACAGGAAATATGGAAATACAACGGCTACGGTAAACGTCGGAGACGAGGTGGTTAGTGGCGGGTCTCTCAATCTCTCTCTTCCTCTCTCTCCCACTCACTGGGGCCAACTGCAGGTCAAACACCCATGTACACTGAGGCTATGGAGGAATGCCTATACTGTACAGTTAGATCTACACATCAGGTTTTCATTAAGAAGAACCAAATCAAGTCATTTGTCCATCCACTCAGGGCAGGCAGGGGAACAAATGTATGGACGTTTCCAGACATTCCCCTAACTAACTTTCAAAGTCTTCACTTTTGAAACCTGCCCTGAAAACCACTTTCAGTTGCTATCCTATTTATGGCAAAGCAACTTCAGAAACATATGCAGAGTTTAATTCCAAAACGCTATATCATCAGAAATGATTGCTTATTGGTACCTTCATGTGTGTGTGTAAAATATTACTGTTCTCGGATTTTATATTCATAGATTTTAGATGTGACTGAAAATGTGTTTTTTTTTGTGTGAAATGCTATACATCCATTGTTTCGCTGGAATGTTCATATCCTGTACATCTGACTGTGATATGTGGTTGTCCCACCTAGCTATCTCAAGATGAATGTACTAACTGTAAGTCGCTCTGGATAAGAGTGTCTGCTAAATGACTCAAATGTCAAAAGTTCATGTTTTACATACAGATCTCATATTACTATATTGAATTATCATATCGATGTCACAAACGTACCACTTGTATATTTCTTCATGAAAAAATGTCGTTATTTGTTACATTTGACTGTGTAAAACCTAGCAGTACGACTTATTTCTCTGAGAGTGAGGTGGATATGCTGTAGCATTTAGCAAAAAGACATGATTATTTTTCTCCCTGAAATGAAACCATCAAGTGATAGATTTTAAACAAATACTGTACATGTCTGTCATTGAACAGCCCCATGTCATGATTACATAGTGAAAAAATACACCAATCTCTTTCATCATTTCTTAAAACAATAAAAGCACATTTCTGAAAATGGATATATAGTGTTTTGGAATGAAACTCTTCACGTTGCCTCTTCAAACACATAAAGTATGAACATATAACACAACAACATCCCCATGGCCTACTTCCACAGACCAACTGGAAAACAACTTAGTGTATGACTGAGTCATCAGAGTCAGGATGATGAAGAGTAAACACAAGATCAGAGGACACACACACACAGTAAACACACACACACAGCCTTGTCGTCCGGTATTAATTGTTAAGAGTATAATATGACTCTTAACAATTGTAGTTGTGTCAGTGCTGTGTGACAAATGATTGTAGTGCTCAACATTTCCACAGTGAGAGTGCCATCATTTCCCAGGGCTACTGTGTAACCTGCTCAACACTGGAGTTACATTATGATTAATATGAGGAACATAATATGTACATCCTCTAGCGTTAGTCACCCTCTTTGTTAGGCCTGGGAAACATTTCCAATCAGGGAAAGTAATACTTGAAACTGTCTTCTAAACACTAAGAGGTAAATGTGAGCTTTGAGCACTCTCACTTGCTAAATGAATCAATGTAAACCTTACAACAAGTCATGTTGTTATATTCTGTCATGAAAGAGTAGCACAACTAACGCAAAACCAAAGAGAAGAAGAGAAACAAAATGATCCAACCTGTTGGCCATATTCTCTTCCTTCAATGCAGCTCTGCTGTATGTCTTGGTGGTTCTACCTCTGGTCTCCACACACCCAACCGCTAACTAACTCTCACCGAGACCCCAGTCTGTAGCTCTTCCCCTAACCCCTCCCCCTGGACTCACAGCCTGCAGTGATTTGCCAGACAGATGACGAGGCCACACCCCTGAGAGGGTGCACATGGTGACCATAGCTCAGCCCAGAATCTGGGTTAAAACAACAAACGCTGCAGCCAGCTGCACAGGGCCACCCTCTGTGGTGTGTGTGTGTGTGTGTGTGTGTGCTCTCTCTCATACACATGCACAGACTGCTAGCCAAGCTGCTGCTGCTAAAAAGCAATAAACGGCCCTGGACAATCCCAGGTTACATCACCTTATGGCCTCCAGTAACATAACTCGGCCAGAGAAACAGACTGAATGACAGCCCGGACTGACTGACTCACAGGCAGACGGGCGGCCGGACTGAAGGGTGGATGGACTGACAAAGTTTTGTGTGTTGGTGATGGGAACCCCCATTCAGCCAGCCTAATGTTCCAATGGGTGGACATTAAAGTGAAAGCTGCTCTGTTTTCTGTCACAGTGGAAGAAATTAGATCCATATGAGAACCCAGACACACACGACCAAAGCCTTTCCTATTGGCCAGTTTAATAGGGGCGTCCTTCCTATGGTTGGGGTTAGGTCAGCGGTTCTTCTGATCCACCTGAAGCTTCTGGAGATTTTTTATCCAACACATGAAAAAAATGATGGATAAGAGCTTCTTTCAGAGTGGAGCAGAGAAGGGTGTTAGAGAAACCATGCATTGATCCACTTGAGATAGCAGAGCCACAGAACAGTTCACAATGTCTGCTACTATAATCCATCTGCTTTCATCTCCAGCCCAATATAGACCCCTCTTTTACCCTGCCTCTATAAATACTACAGACCTATATCTACTGTGTGTGTGTTAGAAAGGTGAAAGGTCTGTTTTAAAGGCCATGCAGCATGGTCTCAGTCTAAAGTAGCACACTGATGATGATCTGCTTGTCTTGCTGCTCTCAGCAGAAAAGAGCTCATTCTAAAAGCCTCTTCAACTTCCCCCTCTGCTCGTTTTATTTTAGCTTGTTGACGTTAAAATGTCCATCACACACACACACACACACACACACACACACACACACACACACACACACACACACACACACACACACACACACACACAGAGGGCGGGTCGTTTGTCTTTCCTGACACAGACCAATCAATAGTATCACATAGATCTATGCAGACCAGGAGAGAAGGGATGAGCTCTTAGGAAAGATAAAGAAAAAAAGAGAAAACAGGTTGCTAGACAACAGGCTGACCAGATCAATGCAGTTTGCTGACTTTGCTCCCTGGAATAACTATATAGCAATATAGTGAGACAAAGAAAGGAAGCAGTCAATGTAGACCCGGATTTCCCAACCCTCTCCTTGGACCCCCCGACACGCCAGATCTCCAGACGTGCTTCACATATGACTCCATGCAGTTTATACCCGTCCACATGTGTTTTAGATCAGTGTAGTGCCTGTGTGTGTGTGTGTATATGTGCGAGTATGTGTGTGTATGTGCGTGTGTGTATGTATGTGCGTGCATGTATGTGTATGTCCAGCCAGCGTGATGAGGTTATCCAGAGTTCCCCCCCCCCCCATAAAATCCCAGTGGAAACTGATGGACAGACACACGGAAAGAATCTGGAAAGATGGGCAGATGGAAAGAAGATGGAAAGACTCTGATATGGAGTCTATGGAGTTTCCAGTCAGGAAAAGAAATACTAATGACAACCAACTCTACTCTGAGACTATTCTATTACACTGGTGCTCCTGGGGGGCCACAACACTGAGGTCTGGACTGAGTGTTGATATCTCCAATAGAAGCAGCCTATTCAGGATAGTATACAGTACTGTCTGTTAGCAGTTGAGAATTATTCGGGCCCAAAGTAGCCAAATATACTGTACAATGATAAATGGATCCACTGGCATCCTCTACATGCAACCAGACCTCGACGATTACACACACACACACACACGGATCATACTCTTGGGAGAGAGCAAATGGCCATCTGGCCATTCCAAGGCCACGCCTGCATGTCTGAGTCCACACACAGATGGAGGAGTAATATGGTAAAGATGTACACGCATACACACACACACACACACACACACACACACACACACACACACACACACACACACACACACACACACACACACACACACACACACACACACACACACACACACATACACACACACATACACACACACACACACACACATTAAAGATGCTCTGGGGCAGGGTTTCCGTTATGAAATTGTGGCGCCGGACATTTGACCAGCAGCTTTTTAATCTACCGGACATTTGAGAAATTTGCGGACCCATATGCATTTAGTGTATAACCTTATAAGGGTGTCCATTCACGTTGCTCAGAATGACATAAATCACATTTAGATGATGGCAATTCATCTTAACAGAACATGCAAGTCGAGGATGCAATGACGTGTGTCCTTACTACGCACTAACTGTCCATTTGTACTTTTCCTCAGCCAACAAGATGAGTAACAAAAAGCAATATCTCTAGCCCAAGCATAGGCAGCGTGTCAATTTCAAGTTTGGGGAAGCTCATTTTCACCAGAAAAATGCACCTTTATAATAAAGCATTCCATGCATCATCACATTTTCAGACTTATGTAAGACGGCATACTATTCCTTATGTGATGAGTAGATTGGATAGTCATTAGGCTAATAATGTAACTCAATCCCTATTCTCCAAAAAGACTGTTCAATGCATGGATAGAGGCCTAGACTATGGGCTATATCAGATAGGCTTCTTCTTTCTTTGGTTGGAAAAACACATTTCATGCATTTCTACTCCACTTTATATGACTGGAGACAGCAGAATCTTTTTTAATATGAAAAATTACAGGGAAGCCTACTCTGCTGATACTGACAAAAAGATCAATAAAAACGACTTTGTCCATATAACAGGCCTATGAGAAGGGGAGACACCAATATAATGTGACATCCATCTAAACTGGGGGAGGAAATTACTGTCCAAAAACAAACTTTTAAGTGGCACTGACCCAATAATAATAAAGAGTGAATATGTGCAGTGTGCACTCACCGGAGATATGGCCAATGCTCTCCGCTGGCGCCAATAAGATAGGCTATATGCCTACTATTGTTTGCTCAATTAAGCTGAGAATGTTGATAACTAAAAGACAGATTAGAGTCTTTTCATTGTCAAAGCCATTTGCTAGTGCAACACTGATAGAAAAAGGCCTAGAACAGTAAATATCTGGAACGGTCTTTCAGTCATGAAGAAGGGACAGCGAGAGGAGCTTATGTAGAAGTTAGATAACTGAATGTTATCCTACAGAGCACGTCTGCAATAAAGCTTAGGATTACCTGAATGATTCCTTCACTAGTACACATTCCAGCATTACATAACGACAACCTCGAAAAGCCATCGGAAGGACAAAACAAACTTCCCCTGAAAAATAAACCATCCATCTATCCATCTGTCCATCCGTTCAGTACCTCTTAGGTTCCTTGTCTTCAGTACACCTAATAGGCCTCTCATTCCTGTTGGAATTTAAAACTGCTGGACTCACAATGCAAACTAAACAGGCAAAAGCAATACTTCAACTTCAGCACCTAAGATAGTTAGGTGTCCTGGGCTGAGTGTAGTGACTCTCTAGCACTGTTAGGAGCAGAAACAGTGTCATGGGTGTATCTGTTAATGTACTAAGGTCTGAGGAGTCGTAAACACAGTCTCTGTGCTGCTTCAGACCGTGGGAAACAGAAGAAAGAGAGGAGGAAAGAGGGAGAGAAAGCGATGGGGAGCTCAACTCGCCCAGGTGTTTTCTCAGCTGACGGGCAGCGGTGGGATCCACCCGTCACAGAGGTCTCAACACCTTTCCTTTTCTCTTCCTCCCCCTCTTTCCTCCCTCGTGTGTATATGTGTTTGAATTGTATGAGGGCAAGGGTGCCAGGCCTCAATACTCAAACCTAGTACAGAAAAGAGACTTGGAGGGTGGTCCGGGTGTGTGTGTGTCTTCTTATATTGACAGTAACACTGCCAGCCTGTCGAGCCCAGCGCCTCGGAGGTTAAGAGTCTGTTGGAAAACAAAGACCATCTGACATATCGGAGTCTGCCATTGTCAAAGTGTGTGGCCAACCAACAAGTTTCAAGTTTTAATGTCACATGCATCAGTACAGTGAAATGCTTTTCCTGCAAGCTCTAACCCCAACAATGCAGTAATCAATAGCAATGTAGTATTAAAAATAACAAGGTAGAACAAAAACACACAAGATCTAGAAATAAGAGCATGATAAAGTACACTATATACAGGGTCAGTTCCAGTACCATATTTACAATGTGCAGGGATACTGTCTCGATGGAGGGGGAGCGGAGCGCTGTAAACACGGGCTTACTTACACTACGTCGCCACCTCGATAACCAAAATAAATATTGTTTGTGGACTTTAGCTCTGCGTTCAATACCCTCATCCCAGAACTACTACATGATAAACTCTCCCAGCTGAACATGTCCAGCTCCATCTGTCAGTGGATCACTGACTTCCTGACCAACAGGACGCAACACGTGAAGCTGGGAAAACACCTTTCGGACTCTTTATCCCTCAGCACCGGAGCGCTGCAAGGATGCATGCTCTCACCTCTACTCACTCACTCTACACCAATGACAACACCTCCAATATTGCATCTGTCAAACTACTCAAGTTTGCAGATGACACCACTCTGGTCGGTCTCATCACCGACGGCGATGAGTCAATGTACCGTGGAGAGATCGACCGGCTGGTGGCCTGGTGCAGTCGCAATAACCTGGAACTCAACACAGACAAAACCATGGAGATGGTGGTTGACTTCAGAAAACTCCTCCCACCATCTCTCCCCCTGGAGATTAATGGCTCAACTGTTAGCACGGCTGAATCCTTCAAATTCCTGTGGACCATCATCTCCCACAACCTCAAGTTGGAGGACAACATCACAGAGGTCACCATCGAGGTCCTGCACAACTCCAGGGCAAGGAAGCATGCAGGAAAGATCATCGCCAACCCCTCCCACCCGGTCCCCACCTCCAGAAATTCACTCATGACCAAAACCTCCCGCTACCTGAACAGTTTCTTCCCCCGGGCTGTGGTCCTCACTAACCAGCCATCTGGCCCATAGAGACTAAAGGACTATGCTGTGGTCCTCACCAACCAGCCATCTGGCCCATAGAGACTAAAGGACTATGCTGTGGTCCTCACCAACCAGCCATCTGGCCCATAGAGACTAAAGGACTATGCTGTGGTCCTCACCAACCAGCCATGGGGTGGGAGAGACAATGAAAACAGCCCATGAACTTATATTCTCCCCAACGGCTGGAGTACATTAGGCTACAATATGTTTTGGCCAGTGATGTAGTGGTAAAAAAATAGGTGGGTAAACCCTGATCGCCATTCACAGTGAATAAAGTAAAGTTTCCTATACTTTCAATGAATATTTCGGCATAGGTGTGTAAATGCTTTAGCTCCGATGCCCGCCAATGGGTTTAACCAAGTCTGCAAGTCATTTGAATATGGGTTGTGAAAAATCATTGGGGTTTATAACTTTCATTTCTTTTGATTTGGTACATTGAAAATGTGATAATATACATCTTGAACCTTATGTCTGCTGCATTGGTGGAGTCATTTACTGTTTAATTGAATGCATGGGAAAGCATATCCTTACAAAATAAAAAAATCCATAATCATTCTATCTGAAGTGAATCGCCTAGTTGTCATCACCCTAGCGAGTTTACAATAGATTCTCATTGGAGATGTCCTTCTCACCTAATATCCCATGCTGTTCCGATGTTCAAAGTAAGGTAATATCGTGAGAGTCAAATTCAAGCCTGGTGAGAGTGTTACATACAATTCTGAGTATGTGTAAATATACTTGGTGAAGGTGATACTGATTCTCATTGGAGAGGATTATAGGACACACACACACACACACACACACACACACACTCTAAAGAGGTGGAGAAAAGCAACCAAACAAACCCAGATAACACCCTCCGCAGTATACAGCAGCTCTCACAAAGACCAGTAGAGATCAGGAACCTATTCAACACCCGGACACTGACAATCAAAACACTGCTTTTTGGTAAGGTCTTAAAACCCCATTTCCCACTGACCAACAGGCTCTGTAGGCCTTAACACTGTTCCCATTATACTTAACCATTTCCAGCCCCACCTTAGCCCTTCACATGACCGCAGAATGGAATGGGGAAAGGAAAGTCCAAACCCTCTGTGAAGGCCTGTTTTCCCTACAGGGAGTCAGGGTAGATTAATATTGTTCTGGAGGGGTTGTGTCCTGACCAGGAGGTGACAGCAGTTTAATCCAAACAAACTGGCCTGAGGGTAACCAACTCTCCCACTGAGCTCCCCAGTACAGAACACTATGGACTTCCTGCTAGCTGGAAATCTGGCTGGATGCTTTACCCCGAAGGCCCTCAGGTCGGACTTGGGATGTGCGTATGTGTACTCCCAGGAAAACCTTATACTCTGTTCCAATCAACAGTAAGCACTCCCTGGTCCGCAGAGGTATGGGGGAGTACACTGGCTAAGAATCTCAGCTTTCCTAGAGTAATTAGAGTATCAAGTGATATCACCTCTGATCCCAGCAACCCTTCCCGCTCACAGCTAAACACATTAAAGGAGGGGGGGTAAAGCTGTAGAAAGATGAGGAGGGAGGTAGAAAGAAAAGTGGAACTGAGGAGAGAAAGAGAAGCTGAGAAAGTGAAAGATGTAGACGTGTGTAGGTATTGTCTGGCTGGTTTCGGGGGTAACTTAGATGTGACAGGGTTTTCACCTGGAGACAGTGTTACAGTCACACCCTCGGGCAAATACTTCTACTGCTCTCATTCTAGTGTCTGACACATGCACACCCATCTGTCCCATCCATGTTACACTACACCAAAGCATCACTACTCTGGACGGTTCTGACTTAGAATATGTGGACAACTATAAATACCTAGGTGTCTGGCTAGACTGCAACTCTCCTTCCAGACTCACATTAAGCATCTCCAATTCAAAATTACATCTAGAATCGGCTTCCTATTTCGCATACAAAGCATCCTTCACTCATGCTGCCAAACATACCCTCGTAAAACTGACTATCCTACCGATCCTCGACTTCGGCAATATGTCATTTACAAAATAGCCTCCAACACTCTACTCAACAAATTGGATGCAGTCTATCACAGTGCCATCCGTTTTGTCACCAAAGCCCCATATACTACCCACCACTGCGACCTGTATGCTCTCGTTGGCTGATCCTCACTTCATACTTGTTGCCAAACCCACTGGCTCCAGGTCATCTACAAGTCTCTGCTAGGTAAAGCACCGCCTTATCTCAGCTCACTGGTCACCATAGCAACACACACCCATAGCACTCGCTCCAGCAGGTATATTTCACTGGTCACCCCCAAAGCCAATTCCTCGTTTGGCCGCCTTTCATTACAGTTCTCTGCTGCCAATGACTGGAACGAACTGCAAAAATCACTGAAGCTTGAGACTCATATCTCCCTCACTAGCTTTAAGCACCAGCTGTCAGAGCAGCTCACAGATCACTGCACCTGTACATAGCCTATCTGTAAATAGCTCATCCAACTACCTCATCCCCATACTGTATTTATTTATTTATCTTGCTCCTTATCTTGCATCCCAGTATCTCTACTTGCACATTCATCTTCTGCACATCTATCACTCCAGTGTTTAATTGGTATATTGTAATTACTTCGCCGCCATGGCCTATTTATTGCCTTACCTCCCTTATCCTACCTCATTTGCACACACTGTATATAGACTTTTTCTACTGTATTATTGACTGTATGTTTGTTTATTTCATGTGTAACTCTGTGTTGTTGTATGTGTTAACTGCTTTGCTTTATTTTGGCCAGGTCGCAGTTGTAAATGAGAACTTGTTCTCAACTAGCCTACCTGGTAAAATAAAGGTAAAAAAAATATATATATATATATATATATATATATTTTTTACCTTTATTTTACCAGGTAGGCTAGTTGAGAACAAGTTCTCATTTACAACTGCGACCTGGCCAAAATAAAGCAAAGCAGTTTTTTTTTTTAAATGTCCTCTCCATTGTGACCTCTAATACTGCACATGAGGATCAACTTCTACCTACTCCTCTAATACTGCACATGAGGATCAACTTCTACCTACTCCTCTAATACTGCACATGAGGATCAACTTCTACCTACTCCTCTAATTCTGCACATGAGGATCAACTTCTACCTACTCCTCTAATACTGCACATGAGGATCAACTTCTACCTACTCCTCTAATACTGCACATGAGGATCAACTTCTACCTACTCCTCTAATACTACACATGAGGATCAACTTCTACCTACTCCTCTAATACTACACATGAGGATCAACTTCTACCTACTCCTCTGTTTTTTGTCTTTTACCCCACTTTTTCTCCCCAATTTCATCATATCCAATTAAGCTCTTGTCTCATTGATGCAACTCCTCAACGGGCACAGGAGAGACGAAGGTTGAGTCATGCGTCCTCCGAAACACGACTTGCCAAACTGAACTTCTTAACACCCGGAAGCCAGAAAAACCAATGTCGGAGGAAACACCGTTCAACTGACGAACAAAGTCAGCCTGCAGATGCCCAGCCCTCCACAAGGAGTCGCTAGAGTGCGATGAGCCAAGTAAAGTCCCCCGGGCCAAACCCTCCCCTAACCCGGACAGCGCTGGGCCAATTGTGCGTCGCACTATGGGACTCCCGGTAACATCTGGTTGTGACACAGCCTGGGATCAAACCCGGGTCTGTAGTGACGCCTCAAGCACTGTGACCACTGCACCACTCGGGAGGCCTCTACCTACTCCTCTCCTACTGTACACATGAATGATCCACCAGTGAGAGGTACTCATACCTACTTACCTCTTTGGAAGATGCCACGGTACATAAAAACATGCACTAGCACACACATACACCAAATACATAAAAACCGTTTCTGTGGTGCTCCTGGGGTGAACCACTGAAGAACCCACATCGATGTCATTGCAAAAAAATCACCCAGATAATAACTAAGACTAAAAAGATAACATTCCACCCCTATAGAAACCTACAGGCTGTATCTCCGATCCTGTACGCAGAGAGATAGGAAGTCAGCACCGAAACAGGCTCCAGATAACAGGAAGTGAACCCCTGACACCCTCTGAAACCTCCCTATCCTCTTCTCTCCTCTGTCCTCTCTGCCCAGGCCAGTGACAGTCAACGGTGATTATTGTGCTTATTGTTTCAGAGGTTTTCCCCTTTTTAGACGACCTACCCAGGTGGTCCAGCCATGCAGGCTAGAGCAGTATCACTTACCCCATGGTTTTTCCTCCATATTGGAAAAACATTGCCCCCCCCAATCCTGCCAGTTCCACTTAATAAATAGACTGGACTGATCCTTCATGTCAGGGGGGGGGAGACAATGAAAACAGCCCATGAACTTATATACTCCCCAACGGCTGGAGTACATTAGGCTACAATATGTTTTGGCCAGTGATGTAGTGGTAAAAAAATAGGTGGGTAAACCCTGATTGCCATTCACAGTGAATAAAGTAAGGTTTCCTATACTTTCAATGAGTATTTCGGCATAGGTGTGTAAATGCTTTAGCAAAATAAAAAAAGGGGTGTAAACAATTTACCATGCACTACACTAGTTTTGGCCTGGGTACTGGGGTTATGAGCCCCTAGCATATGTAACGCTTACATGGTGAGTAACCTTACCTTAGACCTGAAGACCCCCAAACTAATGCCTCCTCAGGTTTAGCTCAGAGGCTAACACAGTCTTGTGGCACTCAGACAACTTGGTTTCAAAATCCAGTGTGTCATATCAGCTGACACCTGCTTACAGTAGAACAATAGGACCTTGGGGACAAGACTGTCATTGCACCAGGTCAAGACAGGTGCCAGGAACCCAACATAGACAGGAAACTATGAATCTCTTTGTTTGAGAGGACAAGGTTAGCTACAGTGTCAGGTATTATTATTTCTCCTAATCTGATTTGTTCTAAATAACATGGAAAAGCAGCATGTGGCAGGTTATGCAAGTTAAGTTGTAGAATGAATGTCACACATTTTCCTAAGAGGAATCTCTCCTACTATTTCCTGAGTACTTTATTATTTTGCACTTTGGGTTTCGTCCCGCTTTTATATATATAGTGCTAGAATAAACTCAATAGTTCTAAACCTGTGACTGCCTCTTTCCTACTCCTCTCTACACACAATGACCGACCCTAGAGAACAGGAAGCAGCAGGACATCCCGACCTTTCTGCTATAGGAGTGAAGCTCCACCACGACTCGTGCCTGGAGCACCTCGGGTTAGCCAAGGATGAGGTGCTCGGGACCGTACGCCAGCTGCAGGCTACACCATCACCTTCCCAGCTCCCCGCGGTCGTTCCAGCCACCCCACTACCATCTACATCACCTGGTCAGATCAGAAACATTCACCTGCCCCTTCCGGAGCGGTTAGACGGGACCCCAGCTCACTGTAGGGGGTTTCTCCTGCAGTGTGACCTCCACCTTGCCCGTCATTCCGGGCCGGCCTCCGAGAGGAACAAGGTGGCCTTGGTGATCTCGGTGCTGGCAGGCTGGGCTCTGGAGTGGGCGCACGCCGTCTGGGAGAGGGAAGGTCCAGAAGTGCAGTCCTATGAGCGCTTCACCCAACTCTTCCGTGCCGTTTTCTACTACCCTATAGAGGGCCGAGAGGGAGGATAGCATCTCCTCCGTCTACACCAGGGGTCCAGGACAGCGTCTGAGTACGCTCTGGATTTTCAGACGGTGGCTGTGTCCACAGGCTGGAACAACCAGGCCCTGTTGATGGTTTTCCGGAGTGGACTACAGGCGGACGTCCAGAACTCACGCTGGACCAGCTCATCGCCATGGCTATCTGCCTGGATAATTTCCTGCGTGCCTGTCGTCGCCCATCCCGGGGGTTCGGGTCTCTCCCAGAAACCTCCAGTGAGACTGAGCCCATGGAGGTGGGCACGATGCACCTTCCTCAAGAGGAAGGTCAACACCGCAGGTCAACAGGGTCTCTGCTCCTATTGCGGGGACACCTGTCCCAGTAGGAGAATCAGGCGAGGAAGCGACAGGCCGATCTTAATCTACTTGGCTGGAAAATGTTTGTATGTTTTTGTAAGCGTGGCGCTGTCCTCAGATAATTGCATGGTATGCTTTCGCTGTAAAGCCTTTTTGAAATCTGACAGAGCAGCTGGATTAACAAGAAGTTCATCTGTAAACCGATGTATAACACTTGTTATTTTATGAGTGTTTATTATGAGTATTTCTGTATTTTGAATTTGGCGCTCTTCAATTTCACCAGATGTCGGCCAGCTAGCGTCCCATATGGATTTTATTTCGATTTTTCTTCTGTTCACTCACTTTGCATTCAGTTAATTGATAAATATAATCTATTAACATGTCTATTTTTGAAAGCATTCGTACTTTACAGCATTTTTTCACACCTGCCTAAAACTTTTGCGCAGTCCTATATATACAGTGGGGGAAAAAAATATTTAGTCAGCCACCAATTGTGCAAGTTCTCCCACTTAAAAAGATGAGCGAGGCCTGTAATTTTAATCACAGGTACACTTCAACTATGACAGACAAAATTAGAATTTTTTTCCCAGAAAATCACATTGTAGGATTTTTAATGAATTGATTTGCAAATTATGGTGGAAAATAAGTTTTTGGTCAAAAACAAAAGTTTATCTCAATACTTTGTTATATACCCTTTGTTGGCAATGACAGAGGTCAAACGTTTTCTGTAAGTCTTCACAAGGTTTTCACACACTGTTGCTGGTATTTTGGCCCATTCCTCCATGCAGATCTCCTCTAGAGCAGTGATGTTTTGGGGCTGTTGCTGGGCAACACAGACTTTCAAGTCCCTCCAAAGATTTTCAATGGGGTTGAGATCTGGAGACTGGCTAGGCCACTCCAGGACCTTGAAATGCTTCTTACGAAGCCACTCCTTCGTTGCCCGGGCGGTGTGTTTGGGATCATTGTCATGCTGAAAGACCCAGCCACGTTTCATCTTCAATGCCCTTGCTGATGGAAGGAGGTTTTCACTCAAAATCCCATACATGGCCCCATTCATTCTTTCTTTTACACGGATCAGTCGTCCTGGTCCCTTTGCAGAAAACAGCCCCAAAGCATGATGTTTCCACCCCCATGCTTCACAGTAGGTATGGTGTGCTTTGGATGCAACTCAGAATTCTTTGTCCTCCAAACATGACGAGTTGAGTTTTTACCAAAAAGTTATATTTTGGTTTCAGCTGACCATATGACATTCTCCCAATCTTCTTCTGGATCATCCAAATGCTCTCTAGCAAACTTCAGACGGGCCTGGACATGCACTGGCTTAAGCAGGGGGACACGTCTGGCACTGCAGGATTTGAGTCCCTGGCGGCGTAGTGTGTTACTGATGGTAGGCTTTGTTACTTTGGTCCCAGCGCTCTGCAGGTCATTCACTAGGTCCCCCCGTGTGGTTCTGGGATTTTTGCTCACTGTTCTTGTGATCATTTTGACCCCACGGGGTGAGATCTTGCGTGGAGCCCCAGATCGAGGGAGATTATCAGTGGTCTTGAATGTCTTCCATTTCCTAATAATTGCTCCCACAGTTGATTTCTTCAAACCAAGCTGCTTACCTATTGCAGATTCAGTCTTCCCAGCCTGGTGCAGGTCTACAATTTTGTTTCTGGTGTCCTTTGACAGCTTGGTCTTGGCCATAGTGGAGTTTGGAGTGTGACTGTTTGAGGTTGTGGACAGGTGTCTTTTATACTGATAACAAGTTCAAACAGGTGCCATTAATACAGGTAACAAGTGGAGGACAGAGGAGCCTCTTAAAGAAGAAGTTACAGGTCTGTGAGACCCAGAAATCTTGCTTGTTTGTAGGTGACCAAATACTTATTTTCCACCATAATTTGCAAATAAATTCATTAAAAAAATCCTACAATGTGATTTTCTGGATTTTTTTTCCTCATTTTGTCTGTCATAGTTGAAGTGTACCTATGATGAAAATTACAGGCCTCTCTTATCTTTTTAAGTGGGAGAACTTTCACAATTGGTGGCTGACTAAATACTTTTTTGCCCCACTGTATATAGTGCTTTAAGAAACTCAGTAGTTCTAAACCTGCAACTACCTCCTGCATACTCCTCTCTACACTTGTAACTATGAAGTCATGAGGTCAATAAATCTATTTTGGAATCGGAATCAGATTCAGAATTCTTTCACATCTACTGTTCTGCATATTTTTGACCATGCTGTGTATGCTGAATGTACTAACCTTTTGTGTGGATTCTTGAAGAAGAGTCCGAGACAAACGGTCCCCTTCAGGCCTGGTTACACAAGTCTTCTCTTCAGGATCTGTAAAAGGAACAGAGATGATGCATTATAGAGAATAACACACAAACACATACATGCACACACACACACACCAAGTGAACAACCTGCTTAAATCATAAAACCACCGCATCTCCAGAGAGACCACTGGTTAACCAGCCAGGAGCTCTGTCAGTTTTGGCTCCCAGACAAAATGTTATGGTATTTTCCACCCAAGAGGGAGCCATGTCACCTGGAGAGATAGGGAAACTGTTCAACAGCGTGTACTGTCTAATAAAATCTACATCTGCACTCCGCATCATGTATCCAAGATGGCGTAGCAGTCAGACATCTGTTTTTGTTTTGTCCCGTCCAGTCCCCTGTATATACATCGTTTTCTTCGTATATATTTTTAATCTCAATTTCCATCTACGGACTGAACATACTCTCCTGCAACCCGCCTCACCCAATGTGGTACGGATCTGCTATTTTTTATACTTTAGAACCGGAACCCTCACTAGAAGCTAGCCAGCTAACTAGCCACTGCTAGCGGTCATCACCGTTAACTCAGCCCGGTCAATTCCTGCCAGTCTGCGCAGCGCAATATAATCCCAGAGCATATCGGTCTGCTTTTTCTCAACCACATCTCCGGATTCCTACCGCAAGCTCTGAACCTTTACACCGGGTCATCGGAGCTAGCTAGATGCTATCTGAGTGGCTACTCCTGGCTAACGTCTCCGTCCCGAAGCAAGCACCATTTAGCCTGGAGCTAGTCTCAAGCTAGGCCCATCTCCCAGCTAGCCAATTCAGCCAATTCTTGGGCTACAATACCTTGTTTGCCAATTGGCCTTTACTTTACTGACACGAAGACCCGCCGATCCATCACGACTGGTCTGCCAAAATAACTGTCTGAGGTGGTTTCAACAGGCTCTTCTGTTGCGACGTCCACGGAGGCCCATCTGCTAGCCCCGGCCCGTTAGCTGTCTGAATCGCCATGTCTCCAGCTCGCCTAGCGCAGTAGCACTACTGAATTGGCTCCCTGATTAATCTATTGCTACTCACTGGACCCTATGATCACTCGGCTACACATGCTTCTCCCTAATGTCAATATGCCTTGTCTATTGCTGTTTTGGTTAGTGACTGTAGAGCCTCCAGCCCTGCCTAATATGCCTTAAATAGCCCTTTCGTTCGACCCCCCACACATGCGGTGACCTCACCTGGCTTAACTGGTGCCTCTAGAGACAAAATCTCTCTCATTGTCACTCAATGCCCTGCAGCCCCCTGCACCACTCCCATTCCCCAGGCGCTCCCATTTGTTGACTTCTGTAACCGTAACCGTAGGACAACCGCCAACCCGGATGTCCTAGCCATGCCTGAATCCTGGCTTAGGAAGGCCACAAAAAATCCTGAAATTTCCATCCCTAACTATAACATTTTCTGACAAGATAGAACTGGACAACTGCTAGCAGTGGCTGTGGACTTCAGGAAACAGCAGAGGGAACACCCCCCTATCCACATTGATGGAACAGTAGTGGAGAGGGTAGTAAGTTTTAAGTTCCTCGGCGTACACATCACAGACAAACTGAATTGGTCCACCCACACAGACAGCATCGTGAAGAAGGCGCAGCAGCGCCTCTTCAACCTCAGGAGGCTGAAGAAATTTGGCTTGTCACCAAAAGCACTCACAAACTTCTACAGATGCACAATCGGATCAGATGCTCTCCAGAGGGTAGTGAGATCTGCACAACGCATCACCAGGGGCAAACTACCTGCCCTCCAGGACACCTACACCACCCAATGTCACAGGAAGGCCATAAAGATCATCAAGGACAACAACCACCCGAGCCACTGCCTGTTCACCCCGCTATCATCCAGAAGGCGAGGTCAGTACAGGTGCATCAAAGCTGGGACAGAGAGACTGAAAAACAGCTTCTATCTCAAGGCCATCAGACTGTTAAACAGCCACCACTAACATTGAGTGGCTGCTGCCAACACACTGACTCAACTCCAGCCACTTTAATAATGGGAATTGATGGGAAATTATGTAAAATATATCACTAGCCACTTTAAACAATGCTACCTAATATAATGTTTACATACCCTACATTATTCATCTCATATGTATATACTGCACTCAATACCATCTACTGTATCTTGCCTATGCCGCTCTGTACCATCACTCATTCATATATCTTTATGTACATATTCTTTATCCTCTTACACTTGTGTCTATAAGGTAGTAGTTTTGGAATTGTTAGCTAGATCACTTGTTGGTTATTACTGCATTGTCGGAACTAGAAGCACAAGCATTTCGCTACACTCGCATTAACATCTGCTAACCATGTGTATGTGACAAATAAAATTTGATTTGATTTGAACTGCCAAAGGAGGCAGAGATGCAATCTACTACAGAGATAGCCTGCAGAGTTCTGTAATACTATCCAGGTCTGTTCCCAAACAATTCGAGCTTCTACTTTAAAAAATCCACCTTCCCAGAAACAAGTCTCTCACCATTGCCGCTTGTTATAGACCCCATTCAGCCCCCAGCTGTGTCTTGGACACCATATGTGAATTGATTGCCCCCCATCTATCTCCAGAGTTTGTACTGTTAGGTTACCTAAACTGGGACATGCTTAACACCCCGGCCATCCTACAATCTAAGCTTGATGCCCTCAATCTCATACAAATTATCAAGGAACTGACCAGGTACAACCCCAAATCCGTAACCATGGGCACCCTCTTAGATATCATCCTGACCAACCTGCCCTTCAAATACACTTCTGTTGTCTTCAACCAGGATCTCAGCGATCACTGCCTCATTGCCTGCATGCGTAATGGGTCCACGGTCTAAAGACCACCCATCATCACTGTCAAACGCCCTATAAAACACTTCAGTGAGCAGGCCTTTCTAATCGACCTGGCCCGGGTATCCTGGAAGGATATTGACCTCATCCCGTCAGTAGAGGATGCCTGGTTGCTCTATTAAAGTGCTTCCTTCACCATCTTAAATAAGCATGCCCCATTCAAAAAAAGTAGAACTAAGAACAGATATAGCCCTTGGTTCACCCCAGACTTGACTGCCCTAGACCAGCACAAAAACATCCGGCGTTCTGCATTAGCATCGAACGAATATACCCCGCGATATGCAACTTTTCAGGGGAGTCAGGAACCAATATACTCAGTTAGTTAGGAAAGCTAAGGTTAGCTTTTTCAAACAGATATTTGCATCCTGTAGCACTAATTCCAAAAGGTTTTGGGACACTAAAGTCCATGGAGAATAAGAGCACCTCCTCCCAGCTCCCAACTAGGAAACACTGTCACCACCGATAAATCTACAATAATCTCTAATTTCAATAAGCATTTTTCTACGGCAGCCATGATTTACACCTGGCTACCCCTACCCCTACCCCGGTCAACAGCTCAGAACCCCCTGCAGCAACTTGCCCAAGAACTTAAAACTTACTACCCTCTCCATCACGAATGACTCCTATGCTGAGTGATGACATGAACAAATAAATTATTGATTGTTACAGTAGCCTATATAAGTATTGAAATATAGGCCTAAGTAAGTTTACGGCATCAGTGGTGTATATTCATGGAAGCCAGGCTTCCCCCAATTTGTTTTTACAAGATTTAAAAAAAAATTAAAACATGTAATAAAAATGTTTTTGTCTCTGTGTTTCATAATTTTCCTTCAATTCCCAAGAGGCTGAATGTATCTCACCTGAGAAAGCGTCCGAGTGAGCGAAACAGCGCCCCTCTGTCTCTCTACGTGTAGACCATCTATCTGATGCTGTCTGGTACAAAGAAGAATGACATTGTTGACGCCGTAGCATTGAACGCAAGGGAAGCCAGCGAGCATTTTGGCCATTTTGGCCTTCACAAAAAAGTATAAAACATTAGCCAATCAGCGTTGAGCTAAACTGAGCGAGCTCAACTGTGAATGGTCCTAGTGCACCAAAATAAAGTATCAAGGGAAGCCAGATTGGATTTGGCTTCCCTTGACAAATTGCATTGAGAGCATACGTCATTGACAGAAATGACTTGAATTGTTGCATCTCATTGTGTTGTTATCCTCCAGTGGCTAGCTAGCTAAAATTGGTCCTTTCCTAAATTAGCCATCGATGAAGATAGGGATTTGAACTTGTGGTTTAACTTAATTCTCTGTGCTGGCCAATGATTACAACATCGATGCTGATCGAACCATTAATTAATATGTTGTGCCCCTGGCCTGAAAGAATGGAAGTTCAGTATGTAGCTAGATGTAGAAGGATAATGTTAACTAGCTATCATTGCCCATGAAGTTAGGCTTGTGAGCAAGCATTTTAGCCAGGTAGCCTAGGACAACAAAAAATAAAAGTGTGTACTGTATGACAGAGGGATAGACCGTTTCGTCAACGTGGAAGAGAGGAGGATGGCATTGGTGTTTCTCTACAAGTAGGGTGAGTCAACATGTTTTTCTACTTGCACGAACACGCGCGCACACACGCACGCACGCACACACACACGCACGCACACACACACATAAATCAGAATCATGGACAGCCACATCATATTTACATTATGTTGATTGGACTAAATTGTTTGTGGTATCTTTTAGTTGTCGCTGTAATGGACTAAAGCAGAGATGATTTGATGATGTTGAAGTTGACATGGTGCTGAAATAACTCAGCGTTGTTCTAAATCAATAGTTGTTTAGTGGTCCAAAAATGTGGGAAACATTAACTTACTTGAACATGCTGTAGGTCATGTAACTCTCTGTTAAATGCAATATGCTTTGTGGACTTCACCGGTCGGAGGTTGCTATCCGTTTTTGTGATAAAACTGTAAGGACCGACGCTGGAGTAGAGAAGCAGATACGGGGAGTCAACATGTAATAAGGAACAGACATGGAACAAGACAGGAACAGCGTCAGCACACGGGTAACACAACGACATACGACAATTAATGCAGAAGCAGGGAACAGAGCTGGGGAACAGACAGATATAGGGAAGGAAATAACACAGGTGATTGAGTCCAGGTGAGTGCAATGAACCGCTGATGTGCGTGACGAGGGAAGCAGGTGTACGTAATGATGGTGGCAGGAGTGCGTAATGCAGGGCAGCCTTGCGCCCACGAGCACCAGGGAGGGAGAGCGGGAGCAGGCGTGACAGTACCCCCCCCTCTAGGGGCGCCACCCGGCTTCTCACCTGGACTAGCCTGATTTGCCGGCCGAGGCATGTGCGCTGGACCAACTGGCTGGGGTGTAGAAGCCAGACGAACCAGCAGAGGCATAGGAACCTGGTGAACCGGCTGAGGCGTGGGAGCCTGACGATTCGGTTGAGGCGTGACAGCCTGATGATCCCGCTGAGACGTGGGAGCCTGATGAGCCGGCTGAGGCGTAGACGCCTGGCGAGCCGGCTGAGCGGTAAAACCCTGACGATACAGCAAAGGCCTGATGTGGGATGGGCGCCTGCCGAGCCAACCGGGGCAAGGAATTTCTCAAGCCAGCTAGGGTGTGGAAGCCAACTAAGGCACCCCCAGGTTCCATCGGCGGCAGCCCCCGGACCTGACGTCACCACCAACCGAAAAGCCATCATTCTGTGAGAACCAATGCTGGAGTAGAGAAGCAGGTACGGGGAGTCAACATTTAATAAGGAACAGACATGGAACAAGACAGGAACAGCGTCAGTACACGGGTACAGCAGGGAACAGAGCTGGGGAACAGACAGATATAGGGAAGGAAATAATAAAGGTGATTGAGTCCAGGTGAGTGCAATGAATCGCTGATGGGTGTGACAAGGGAAGCAGGTGTGCGTAATGCAGGGCTGCCTGGCGCCCTGGAGCGCTAGTGAGGGAGAGCGGGAGCAGGTGTGACAAAAACAAAGGTGTGGTTGAATTGGTATTTCTTATTCTTATTGTCTTGGCCCTTAGGCCTATATATATCATGGTCGCAAGGCATATGAATTAACAAATTATAGAGCAAACAACGCAATTATCACAACACATAGGTTGTTGTATGGCTTTTTTGGGTGGGGGGGGCTTTGCTCCCCAATGATTTTACCCACGCTACTGTGCGGTATTAAGACTAAACAGAATGTGCTCTTAGGCCTACAGCTCGATGGTGGTTATACAAGGCTGCTATACTAAACCTACTAATGATAATGAAATGACCTATTATTATATTCATGATGATAATAATAATAATAACAATAAGAAGGAGATCAAGGAAAAAGGAGGGTTATTATTATTATTATTATTATTATTATTATTATTATTATTATTATTATTATTATTATTATTATTAGAATTTTTCTGAACATTTGGAACAGTGTAAACACTAAATAAATGATAAATAATACCAGAGAGGCTGGTCAAACGAGAAAAAAAGCGTAATGCCTTTATTACAACATAGAAAAGATTGAAAACAGACGCATTTGTGAAATTGTTGCATGAGGCTTGGTGCTCACAGAATCAGTAGGCTATTAAACAAACACTAAAACAGAGAACAGAATCAGTAGGCTATTAAACAAACACTAAAACAGAGAACAGAATCAGTAGGCTATTAAACAAACACTAAAACAGAGAACAGAATCAGTAGGCTATTAAACAAACACTAAAACAGAGAACAGAATCAGGAGCTGTCTTATTTATGTAGATATACACAACCATTGAAAAGTTTGGGGTCACTTAGAAATGTCCTTGTTTTTGAAAGAAAAGCAAATTTTTTGTCCATTAAAATAACATCAAATTGATCAGAAATACAGTGTAGACATTGTTAATGTTGTAAATTACTTTTGTAGCTGGAAACGGCTGATTGTTAATGGAATATCTATTTCAGTAGCACTGATTGTTTGGTCGATAGGCTGTTGGAGGACCGAGATTTCTTTAGTAGAGCAGTAGCAAAACATTTTTATTTTCTATAAAAATCATGGTGTACAAGACAACTGTCTTCGACTGATGGACTGTGCCATCCCCACAGCCTCAACAATGGTTCCATCCACTCAGACAGGTGCGAATCAGTCAGTTGTCTTGTACACCATGATTTTTATTTAAGAAATCTAATATTTTGCGACTGCTCGACTAAAGAAATCTTGGTCGACCAACAGCCTATCAACAAACAATCGACCAGTCGACTAAATTGGGTCAGCTCTAGTGTGCCTGTGTCATTTCAGACATTATTAGACCTCAGTTGATCCCTAACAATGTAGATTCTAGATTCATTCTGAATATTTTCCAATGACAGAGCTGAACACACAAGTTACATTAAATAACCCTGTTCTAGGGGGTTTTCTCCACTATTACAACCCCAGTTACCCAGTCACACAGTCACTACAAGCTGACTCATATCTTACACTGTTTCTCTCCTGATAGCGGTCCATAGAAGTGTGTGACTGTTTCTCAAATGACACCCTATTCCCTGTATAGTGAACTGTTCAAATGTAGTGCACTATAATATAGAACTGGAAATAAGGTGTCATTTGGGATTTCCTATATATGTCTGTTGGTTCGGAGGAAGGGGTGGGGGGTTTGGGGAAGTGAAGTGAAGGGAGAGGGGTTGGGGGGGGGGGGTTGACTGGGGAACTCTCTGGCCCTAAACGTTTCTCAAGCTGTGACTGAATGATGATGGAAGCCAAGGTCAGCACTAATTCACACACGCCACACCACAGACTACCCTCAATGGGCTGTGTGTGTGTGTGTGTGTTTGATAGACCAAGGGGTGAGAGAGCAAGAGAAAGAGAAGGGCCTGAAAGGAGGAGGTAAGGAGACAAAGTAAGGGATCAAGATGTAGATTGGAGAAGGGGAAAGATAGAGAGCCAAATACCAGAATGACAAAGCTTCCTCAGAAGATGCTTCCTGTATCATATTCTCTCTCTCTCTCTCTCTCTCTCTCTCTCTCTCTCTCTCTCTCTCTCTCTCTCTCTCTCTCTCTCTCTCTCTCTCTCTCTCTCTCTCTCTCTCTCTCTCTCTCTCTCTCTCTCTCTCTCTCTCTCTCTCTCTCTCTCTCTCTCTCTCTCTCTCTCTCTCTCTCTCTCTCTCTCTCTCTCTCTCTCCAGATGAATGCTTGCTTACATTCATACTACATGATTTCATAGTTTTGATGTCTTCTCTATTATTCTACAATGTAAAAATAAAGAAAAATGCTTTTGACACTACTTTACATAAACTGTAAAGAATGTTTATCTACTTATCGCAATGACTGGAAGTCTATGGGTATCTGCTAGCAGTCATTGTGTTAACGCTAGTTCGCATTGGTTCGCGAAACTACCTCTAACTTCTTTCATATTGGACACAGAGACATAAAAATGTGACAGACCGACTCGATTTATCAAAATAGATAAAGTAGAGACTCAGAGGTAGAAAAAGGTATATCATACACTACAGTTGAGGAACAATGGGAATGTAATTCTACACCTACTGGAGAGCTCTTCTTTGTCTAAACCCATTCAGCATCGTTCACACCCTCTTAATCCTTAGCCCCGCCCATCTCTTTAAGGATTCACGTGAGGCAATGTACTAAATCACCAAAAATGTCAAGACTAAAGGCTGGTTTATACTACGTCTATCGATAGTTGTCGCAGTGACATCATGACCATTCTATTGTCGCCCGAAATCAAACACTTTTTGAAAAATGTTAAGTTATCTGGCTAGCCAGTTCAAATAATGACCATATCATATAGCTGACAAGGTCTTAACTGTAACACATTTTTATTCATTATCACAGGAAAATAAACTCACAACAAGATCCTTATTTACAAGTTAATGGCGAGCCACTTACAGAAAATAGCTTACGGTTCTGAAATAAAAGCAGGGCATTCTACCGGAGAATTTTTGAACTTGGACACTGTCTCGTTGGTCAAACGTTATATCCCGATTTGACTTTGGTGCAGGTCATGTTGTTCTTCACATTACCGTCTCTGGTAAACACATACTCTATCAAATAAAATCTAAGTTTATTTGTCACATGCACAGGATACAGCAGGTAAACGGTACAGTGAAATGGTGCTTTGCATAGTGGAGTCTTTTATTTAGACATGTAGCTAGCTAGCTAAACAATGAACCATAATCCCAACTCATAACGTTACTACCCTGCATGAATCTGCAGGTAGCAAACCAGCCAGGTTCAATGTTAGCTAGCTAGCTAACATTAGGCTATAACTAGCAATGCAAACGGCTCTGAGATATGAATAATATTACAACACAGATCATACACGTAATGTTATCTAGTGAGCCAGCCAGCTAACATTAGCTAGCTAGCTAACAGTACGCTTTAACTTGCAATGAAAATGACTTTGACAAAATTTGAAACGTATAGTATCTGAAAATGTAGCTAGCTAGACTCTCTTACCTGTATACATGGATGAACGATTCTCACTCTCTGTCACGGATTCCATGGTTGCCTTCGGTTCTCCAGAAAGTGGAGAGCAACACTTATGCAGTTCTACTATGTGATATATTAAAAAAAAGATTAGAAAGGATTATCTACATATACTGACCAGCTCATGTGTGTGAAGTGTGCTACTTGGCAGCCCAATCCGAACTCATCTCTCGGCATATCCAGCCCATCCATTATCTCAGCCCATCCATTATCATGGCTAGTGGGAAGGTTCTTGACTTTTTCTGTGGCTAAACCAACAAGGCTCGTAATTTTATTAATATTTACAGATGGCATACAAGTTTGTTATTTAGGCACATGAAAGTTCACATGTTCCAGTCACAAATGGTATCCACGAGTTCATCTAACTCTGGGGAAGTAGACAAATGGCCTCATTGCCAAAATTCCGAAGTATCCCTTTAACACATGAAACCTTTAGGGGTTGTGAATAATGTCTTGCTTTTTGCGATATTTGTGAAATGCTCTTTAAATAAAGTTTGATTTGATTATTCTGACTCCACTCTATGAGAAACACCTACATACATTGATGGGACAGTCACAGTAAGTTAGCATGATAAGCCACACTTCCACACACAAGCACAGACAGGTATACACTGTATATAAGAAAAATGCAGAGACGACAAACACAACCAATTATATTTCTACAGAATAATAACCAAGCTATCCCTGGTCAGTTCTGTTATGTTTTGTTTCCACTCTGCAGGTCAGCTTTTTTACATTTAACACACATTTTGTTTGGAGACCAGCATGAAGACCAGAGACTTTTAAAGCCTTTCCAGGAGCTCTTCAAAGAGACAATCAGAGGAAAAGGAAAAACCTTTGGGTTTGTGGTGTTTCGTATCAGAGCTATCCAGCTGCCTCAGCGCGCGCGCGAGAGAGAGAGAGAGAGAGAGAGAGAGAGAGAGAGAGAGAGAGAGAGAGAGAGAGAGAGAGAGAGAGAGAGAGAGAGAGAGAGAGAGAGAGAGAGAGAGAGAGAGAGAGAGAGAGAGAGAGAGAGAGAGTGGGACTGAGGCTATATCACTCTTTGCTCCTACCTCAGGATGTGTGCTTTATATTAGGACTGCTCTACAGGAAAACATACACTTAATATAACTGGTCAATTGCACACAGGGTCCAACCAAAATTTGATTTCCGCTTTTAACCAAACCCCTCCGAAAGACACACATACATTAAGGGAGAGGGGCAGGGGGCTGCCACACTGGGCACCCGGGGAGCTGTTGTGGGGGGTTAAAGTGCCTTGCTCAGGGACACAACAGCAGGCAATGACATCTAGGATTTGATACCAGCGACCTTTGCCAACAGAATTTTCCAGTCGGACCCAGGATTCAAACTGGCAACACTCCAGTTGCTGTTCCACCTCTCTAACCGCTAGTCTACCTGCCGCCTATACTGTCACTAAGTCACCGAGCAGCAAAAACAGAGGAACAAACCGGTTGTGAGAGGGAGATAGAACTCTGTCCCTTTATAATGTCATCATCACATCCAAGAGCACTTAGTTGCCTCTGCAAAATAAACCTAGTTCTCCTGATGACACTCACGCCTTCACTTCACTGCTTTGTAACTTTGGCCATTTAGACAGGACACCAGCTGTAACGTTAAAATACAAGGTGGGCAAAACCACCCTTAGGCAATACGTACAACTCAATGATTACACACACACTCTCTCATTTCCTCTCTGTCTTTATTGAGGTGTGTGTATGTTGTATGTGTGTGTAAGTTGTATACACGCGTGCATTCGTGCACTGTACTTGTGTGTGTAGCTGGCTGGCATGTGCAGTATGTGTGCGTGTGTATATTGTGTGTCTGTCCGTGTGTGTGTGTGTGTATTGCCCGCAGACCACCAACGAACTCACACAGAGACAGATGACGTCAACTTGCAGTGATTACTTTAATAGCTGAGTAGAGTAGAGGCTGTGGAGCAGCACAGATGGCTGGAAAGCATCAACCTAACAATGAGGACCTGTCACTCTGTCTGTCTGCTCGGCCAGCTACAAATGTAGGATGTTCATTTGGAACCAGCTTGCTACAGCAGGAAAATAATCCTGCAACAACAGGAAATGTGAATTATTATGTGGATTATCATTAATGGACATTGTTGTATGGGTTTGTTGGAAACTGACTAATTGACTCGAGCATGTTTTAGTATGTTTAAAAAAAATCACTGTCCTATAACACTGCCTTATATCTTAAGATGTTTTATATCATTATATTGTATAAAGATGTTTTATATCACTTTATTCTCTTAAGATGTTTTATGTCATTATATTTTCTTAATATGTTTTATATCATTATATTTTCTTAAGATGTTGGATATCATAATTTCTTAGAATAGAAAGAAGTGTTCTCTGGGTATGAGAAGAGCAATTATGTAGTGGATTGACTCCCTAACATCAAGACCTCTCCTGACTGATAAGGATACCGGTTGAGACAGTTTTAGTTACGGCAAATCAAGTCTGACATTTTAAAGCAGAATTTACAAACTTTAAAAGCCTTTTTAAACCTTGAATACACTACAAGTTCCAATTTCCTGTTTTGTGAAAAGAGTGATCAAATTAAGATACTACATCTGTACTGCCTGATGTAAAATACCTGAACAGAAACACATCTGTAACAAAGACACAGCATCTTCCAGCAGTAAACTACTCTACTGGCCAGTGCAAGAGAAGATAATTATGACCTCAATGACTGGGGGCTTCTGGTCAGTGTGCTGCTGTGTTGACTTAATTGTTCCAACTGAGAGAATGAGCTGAGTTTCCTGACTGCATGCAGCCAAGACAGGAGAACAGAGCAAAATACAACAACAGAGGTACGCAAAGACACACACACACACACACACACACACACACACACACACACACACACACACACACACACACACACACACACACACACACACACACACACACACACACACACACACACACACACACACACACACACACACACACACTGGTGAAGACATTTGGCCTGCTGATTTAAAGAGTGCTGTGAATGTGGGAATGGGGTGATTCATAATAACTTCATGATGTCTGTTTTCAGACAGACTTAAGATAGATCTATGATGCCTGGGAGTCAGAGAGAGACTACTGTGTTCTCTGACAGACTTAGCATGGAGACTGAGGAGATATGTAGGTCACACACAGATACAGACACACATACACACGGCTAATAACAGTCTGGTAACAAGGGATGGGATGTTAATACTCCTGGTCTGGAACTCGGCCAGGAGAAGACATCCACTTTTGGACCAGAAACATGTCCTCCTTCCTCTCTTCCTTCCTGGTTCAGACCAATCCTATTTCTGTTCTTCCTGAGTATTGACTGTGATCAGTTTCTATTGTACTGAGGTATTCAATACTTCTCAGCAGTATAGAAGCCACTCCTAGCCTTCCCCTTCAGTAACACAGGCCATTTTCCTCCAGGAATCTGATGACTTTACAATAACAAGGCTATAATGGAGCCTGTAATGTCTGCCTACAGAGCAGAGGATCACACAGTGTTTACAGAGAGGGACGACAGCTAACTGCCTACCACTAAAACCCTTTCTTTACAAACCCCTAGAGACTAGAGGGATGATGTCAGAAAGCAGAAAGCAGAGATGGAGAGGGCTGGAAAAGAGGAAGAGGGAGAGATAAAAGGAGGGCTGAGGGAGATAGAGAGACAGAGCCAGACGAGAAGGAGACAGAAAGGGAGAGTGAGCGAGAGGGAGAGAGAAAAAGGTGAGGGCGGGTGGAGGGTGAGGGAGGACGGGGGATAGAGAAAAGGCAAGGGCGGGTGGAGAGAAGAGAGAGAAAAGGCGAGGGTGGGGGAGGGGAGGAGGCTGAGAGAGAAAAGGCGAGGGCAGGTGGAGGGTGGAGACTGAGAGAGAAAAGGCGAGGGCAGTTGGAGGGAGGAGGCTGAGAGAGAAAAGGCGAGGGCAGTTGGAGGGAGGAGGCTGAGAGAGAAAAGGCGAGGGCAGTTGGAGGGTGGAGGCTGAGAGAGAAAAGGCGAGGGCAGGTGGAGGGTGGAGGCTGAGAGAGAAAAGGCGAGGGCAGGTGGAGGGTGGAGGCTGAGAGAGAAAAGGCGAGAGCAGTTGGAGGGTGGAGGCTGAGAGAGAAAAGACGAGAGAGAGTGGAGGGAGGAGGCTGAGAGAGAAAAGGCGAGGGCAGTTGGAGGGTGGAGGCTGAGAGAGAAAAGGCGAGAGCAGTTGGAGGGTGGAGGCTGAGAGAGAAAAGACGAGAGAGAGTGGAGGGAGGAGGCTGAGAGAGAAAAGACGAGAGAGAGTGGAGGGTGGAGGCTGAGAGAGAAAAGGCGAGGGCAGGTGGAGGGTGGAGGCTGAGAGAGAAAAGGCGAGAGCAGTTGGAGGGTGGAGGCTGAGAGAGAAAAGACGAGAGAGAGTGGAGGGAGGAGGCTGAGAGAGAAAAGGCGAGGGCAGTTGGAGGGTGGAGGCTGAGAGAGAAAAGGCGAGGGCAGGTGGAGGGTGGAGGCTGAGAGAGAAAAGGCGAGGGCAGGTGGAGGGTGGAGGCTGAGAGAGAAAAGACGAGAGAGAGTGGAGGGAGGAGGCTGAGAGAGAAAAGGCGAGGGCAGTTGGAGGGTGGAGGCTGAGAGAGAAAAGGCGAGGGCAGGTGGAGGGTGGAGGCTGAGAGAGAAAAGGCGAGGGCAGGTGGAGGGTGGAGGCTGAGAGAGAAAAGACGAGGGCAGTTGGAGGGTGGAGGCTGAGAGAGAAAAGGCGAGGGCAGGTGGAGGGTGGAGGCTGAGAGAGAAAAGGCGAGGGCAGGTGGAGGGTGGAGGCTGAGAGAGAAAAGGCGAGAGCAGTTGGAGGGTGGAGGCTGAGAGAGAAAAGACGAGAGAGAGTGGAGGGAGGAGGCTGAGAGAGAAAAGGCGAGGGCAGTTGGAGGGTGGAGGCTGAGAGAGAAAAGGCGAGAGCAGTTGGAGGGTGGAGGCTGAGAGAGAAAAGACGAGAGAGAGTGGAGGGAGGAGGCTGAGAGAGAAAAGACGAGAGAGAGTGGAGGGTGGAGGCTGAGAGAGAAAAGGCGAGGGCAGGTGGAGGGTGGAGGCTGAGAGAGAAAAGGCGAGAGCAGTTGGAGGGTGGAGGCTGAGAGAGAAAAGACGAGAGAGAGTGGAGGGAGGAGGCTGAGAGAGAAAAGGCGAGGGCAGTTGGAGGGTGGAGGCTGAGAGAGAAAAGGCGAGGGCAGGTGGAGGGTGGAGGCTGAGAGAGAAAAGGCGAGGGCAGGTGGAGGGTGGAGGCTGAGAGAGAAAAGACGAGAGAGAGTGGAGGGAGGAGGCTGAGAGAGAAAAGGCGAGGGCAGTTGGAGGGTGGAGGCTGAGAGAGAAAAGGCGAGGGCAGGTGGAGGGTGGAGGCTGAGAGAGAAAAGGCGAGGGCAGGTGGAGGGTGGAGGCTGAGAGAGAAAAGACGAGGGCAGTTGGAGGGTGGAGGCTGAGAGAGAAAAGGCGAGGGCAGGTGGAAGGTGGAGGCTGAGAGAGAAAAGACGAGAGAGAGTGGAGGGAGGAGGCTGAGAGAGAAAAGGCGAGGGCAGGTGGGGGGTGGAGGCTGAGAGAGAAAAGGCGAAGGCAGGTGGAGGGTGGAGGCTGAGAGAGAAAAGGCGAAGGCAGGTGGAGGGTGGAGGCTGAGAGAGAAAAGGCGAAGGCAGGTGGAGGGTGGAGGCTGAGAGAGAAAAGGCGAGGGCAGGTGGAGGGTGGAGGCTGAGAGAGAAAAGACGAGAGAGAGTGGAGGGTGGAGGCTGAGAGAGAAAAGACGAGAGAGAGTGGAGGGTGGAGGCTGAGAGAGAAAAGGCGAGAGCACGTGGAGGGTGGAGGCTGAGAGAGAAAAGGCGAAGGCAGGTGGAGGGTGGAGGCTGAGAGAGAAAAGGCGAGGGCAGGTGGAGGGTGGAGGCTGAGCGAGAAAAGGCGAAGGCAGGTGGAGGGTGGAGGCTGAGAGAGAAAAGGCGAGGGCAGGTGGAGGGTGGAGGCTGAGCGAGAAAAGGCGAGGGCAGGTGGAGGGTGGAGGCTGAGAGAGAAAAGACGAGAGAGAGTGGAGGGTGAGCGCGCCAGAGTGTAGGGTTCCAGACTGGGAACTCTGGGAGATGGATCACAGATGTCTGACCTTCACTGCCGCCCCTGGGCTGTGCAGGATAATTGTGAAACAAAGCATCTCCCTCCCTCCCTCTCCCACCCCTCTTTCCCTACCTCTCTGCATTTTTAAGTCCCTCTACCTTCTTCCTTTCCCTCTCTACTTTCACTCGCTGCTTTCTCTCTCTCTTTATTCTTCCTCTCTCCTTCTCATGCTTCTCTCTAGTCTTCTCTATCCTCCCTCAATCTTCTCTCACTTTCTCTAATGACAGCAAACACACAACCCTTATCTTCTGCAATCAGCCTGGATAACTGCAGCATACAAGCACATGAGTCTTCTGTCTCTAAAGGTAACCCTACACAAACAAACACCACGTCTCAAGACCAGCCTCCTTGAGGAAGAGGCAACCATATGCAAGCAGCAAGCATTGTGAAGAAGCCTGTGTAAAAGCCCTTAGTAAGAGAAGAGGCGATGAGAACCAGACGGAGAGATAACAAGACAGAGATAGTCCTCCTTACTCAGACAAGGAAGAGCAGCACTCATTTACCTGAGGCAATATGTAAGCACGTCTGATGGCTGCAGATAGCAGCATGCACACACACAGTCTGAGGTTGCAGATACACTACATCACCAAAAGTATGTGGACACCCCTTCAAATTAGTTGATTTGGCTATTTCAGCCACACCCGTTGCTGAGAGGTGTATAAAATCTGGCACACAGCCATGTAATCTCCATAGACAAACATTGGAAGTGGAATGGCCTGTACTGAAGAGCTCAGTGACATTCAACGTGGTACTGTCATAGGATGTCAACTCTCCAACAAGGCAGTTTGCCAAATTTCTTCCCTGCTAGAGCTGCCCTGGTAAACTGTAAGTTCTATTATTGTGAAGTAGAAATGTCTAGGAGCAACAATGGCTCAGCCGCAAAGTGGTAGGCCACACAAGCTCACAGAACGGGACCGCCGAGTGCTGAAGCGCATAGCTCGTAAAAATAGTCTGTCCTCGGTTCCAACAAGAACTGTTCATTGGGAGCTTCATGAAATGGGTTTCCATTTGCTGAGCAGCCACACGCAAGTCTAAGATCACCATGCGCATTGCCAAGCGTAGGCTGGAGTGGTGTAAAGCTCACGGCCATTGGACTCTGGAGCACAGGAAACGCGTTATTTGGAGTGATGAATCACGCTTCACCATGTGGCAGTTCGATGGACAAATCTGGGTTTGGCGGATGCCGGAGAACGCTACCTGCCCAAATACATAGTGCCAACTGTAAAGTTTGGTGGAGGAGGAATAATGGTCTGGAGCTGTTTTTCATGGTTTGGGCTAGGCCCCTTAGTTCCAGTGAAGGGAAATCTTAGCGCTACAGCATACAATGACATTCTAGACGATTCTGTGCTTCCAACTTTGTGGCAACAGTTTGCAGAAGACCCCTTCCTGTTTCAGCATGACAATACCCCTGTGCACAAAGCGAAGTCGATACAGAAATTGTTTGTCGAGATCAGTGTGAAAGAAATTGACTGGCCTGCACAGAGCCCAGACCCCAACGGACACCTTTGAGATGAACTGGAATGCCGACTGCGAGCCAGGACTAATATCAGTGCCCAACCTCACTAATGCTCTTGTGGCTGAATGGAAGCAAGTCCCCGCACCAATGTTCCAACATCTAGTGGAAAGCGTTCAAGGTTGTTATAGCAGCAAAAGAGGTACTAACTCCATATTAATGCACATGATTGATTGTGGAATGAAATGTTTGACAAACAGGTGTCCACATACTTTTAGTCATGTAGTATATCTTTGAGCCAGACAACAGGCAGGCCCACTGAACTAATGTAGCCTCCCAAGAAGCCTCCCTGACATAAGTAGACCAGGTTTAAAGACAATGGAAGAGGGAGGTGAGCTGGAGGTGAAGCTGAAACTGTGTCAGTTCTTTCAGTGTTTGTTTACTTACTGAAAGTGTGTCAGTGTCCGGCTGCCCGTACAACACCTGAGATTTCATCAAACAGGATACATCTGCCGATTAAGTGAGGAGAGGCAGTGTGGTGGTGAGATTCCAGCTAAGTTAAATTAGTCCTGTATTCATATGAGACTGAGAGGGATATGAGTTCTAGGAGCCTTGGGACACAGTGGTGTTTTATGTGGGTTTAACTAGGCTTATGGCCATTGCTAACAATCAGACTGCATCTGTCTCTGTCTGTGCAGCATCGTCTGTCTCTTAAAATCTCCCAGTTTGTCCTTGGGCAGTCTGACATGAAGAATTAGAGACAATAAAAACAAGCTTCAAATTTTTGTGAATCATATTAGGCATGGTCATGTGTGAGTGCATGTAAGTGTACGTGTGTATGTGTGTGTCTCTAGTCCTCTGGTATTACAACGCTATATCTCGCCCCTGTCCGGTCCAGTATGAGTGCTCTCCAGTCACCTGCAGCAGCAGGAGCAGCAGCCAACCCTGGAGACTCTTTCTCTCAACTACAAATCCATTCACCGCTGCACACACCATTAAGATAACCCCATACATTACATACATTACACAGAGAGAGCCTGGTACACACCATTACTATGGCCTATACACAGAGAGGCCTGGTACACACCATTAAGATAACCCCATACATTACATACATTACACAGAGAGAGCCTGGTACACACCATTACTATGGCCTATACACAGAGAGAGCCTGATACACCCCATTAAACTGGCCTATATACAGAGAGGCCTGGTACACACCATTACCCTGGCCTACACACAGAAAGAGCCTGATACACCCCATTAAACTGGCCTATATACAGAGAGAGCCTGGTACACCCCATTACCCTGGCCTACACACAGAGACCTGATGCACACTTTTACCCTGGCCTTATATACAGAGAGAGCATGCTACACACCATTACCCTGGGCTATACATAGAGAGAGCCTGGTACACACCATTACCTTGGCCTATACACAGAGAGACCTGGTACACACCATTACCCTGGCCTATATACAGAGAGACCTGATACACACCATTACCCTGGCCTGTACACAGAGAGAGATGATACACACCATTACCCTGGCCTATATACAGAGAGACCTGATACACACCATTACCCTGGCCTATACACAGAGATACCTGCTAGACACCATTACCCTGGCCTATACACAGAGAGAGATGATACACACCATTACCCTGGCCTATATACAGAGAGACCTGCTAGACACCATTACCCTGGCCTATACACAGAGAGAGATGATACACACCATTACCCTGGCCTATATACAGAGAGACCTGCTACACACCATTACCCTGGCCTATACACAGAGAGACCTGCTACACACCATTACCCTGGCCTATACACAGAGAGACCTGATACACACCATTACCCTGGCCTATACTCAGAGAGAGATGATACACATCATTACCCTGGCCTATACACAGAGAGAGATGATACACATCATTACCCAGGTCTATATACAGAGAGATCTGCTACACACCATTAGTCTGGCCTATACACAGAGAGAGACATGGTACACACCATTACTCTGGCCTATACACAGAGACCATAGATCAGGGCTTTAGGTTTCCAGTCAATATGAGTGGAAACAGTGGGCCTTATTCAAAAACACTTTCTAAACACTAGCTCTCAGGGATTATTTTATTGCACTATGAGAATTTCCATTTGGATTGATTAGACATAATCAATGGAAATCAATAGAAACATATTTACTATGTGAAACTACACAAAACCTCCTGCAGGACCCAGGCCACTCACAATGACTGAACTGTCCCCCTCTGTTTAAAAAACAGCTTCTATCTCAAGGCCATCAGACTGTTAAACAGCCACCACTAACATTGAGTGGCTGCTGCCAACACACTGACACTGACTCAACTCCAGCCACTTTAATAATGGGAATTGATGGGAAATGATGTAAATATATCACTAGCCACTTTAAACAATGCTACCTTATATAATGTTACTTACCCTACATTATTCATCTCATATGCATACGTATATATACTGTACTCTATATCATCGACTGTATTCTTATGTAATACATGTATCACTAGCCACTTTAACTATGCCACTTTGTTTACATACTCATCTCATATGTATATACTGTACCCGATACCATCTACTGTATCTTGCCTATGCTGCTCTGTACCATCACTCATTCATATATCCTTATGTACATATTCTTTATCCCCTTACACTGTGTACAAGACAGTAGTTTTGGAATTGTTAGTTAGATTACTTGTTATTACTGCATTGTCGGAACTAGAAGCACAAGCATTTCGCTACACTCGCATTAACATCTGCTAACCATGTGTATGTGACAAATAAAATTTGATTTGATTTGATTTGATTTAGGACCTGGCCTTCTCTGTCTCCATGACTACCCTACCATAGTTTATCACCTGCAGCTAGGACCTTGTGCCGATGTCATAGCGCAAGTCACCAACTGTAATTTCATATAAAAACAATAAAACAAGTCTCAAATATTAGGAAAATGTCTATACATTTCAGCAGTCTGAAAAACATTGCTCTGCTATTACAATTCATACAGAGGAGTGCTGGGTTGAACGTGACAATTCAGTTTACACTAAACTGCCCTGCTAGGAGGTGGGCAGCTGTTGAACAAGACGTGAGACATTTGCAAGTTACAGTCAAAGGCAGCGTGTGAGTTTCAAATTAGGGAAAGCAACAACAAAAAAAATCACAAAGATATTCACCTTCATGATTAGGTATTGGATGCATCTATCATCAAATTTTCAGACTTATGTAAGATAGTCTACTATTCCTAATGTGATGAGTAGATTGGATAGTCATAAATTATGCTAATAATATTGCTGACTCACTGTTCGTAAAAAAGACCATTCTCTTTTCTTTGCACATATCCAGAGCTCAGCCCCAGCTAGAAAAGGCTGAGAAAAATGTGCCCTTTAATAAAGACATTTCATGCAATTCAACCCACTTTACCCTCCACGACTGAAGCCAAAAGCAGAATCTTCAATACCACAAAAATGACAGAGTAAGCTAATCTGCTGACACTGACAAACAGAGATGAATAAAAACAACCGTATCTCGATTGGAACCATCAAATCAAGGCCTATGAAAAGAGGAGACATATCTAGCTGGAGGAGGAAATTATTGTCCTAAAAAAAAAACTTTCCAGGAGCATGGACTCACCCAATGATAGACAGTGAATATGTGAACTCAACAGGGATATAGCCGATGCTCTCTGCTATAGAGCCAATAAGATAGGCAACTGTTCGCTCAATAGCCTATTGGTAGTTGCACATTTTCATAGCCTAACTAAAGACAGGTTAGACACTTTATACTGACAGTCACAAATCAACAATCTGTGCGTTTCCCGACTGTGTGCTTCCCGGATTGTAGGTTATGTGCTGGCCTACAATCGCTGGCCTACGATAAACGATTTATTAAAATAAGCTAATGATCCTCTGTGTATAAATCATGCTCTCTGGTGTAGTGATTTTATGGATTGTATAAACATTTTTATAGACAGGAGTAATTGTAATTTTAGCAAGTTCAATTTAATTTACTTTAGGGGAGGCTTAGCTATTGGATGCGCCGCCTATGATGACAGTGATGTGTCTGGAGAATCTCCTTAACTCTCGTCAATGTGAAGGGAGCATAGCTAGTAGACCCTGTTTTACAGTTGGACATCACTCATACAGCTCTCACACTGAAATACTATTCAGTTTGAATGAGTCATCTAACACTAGACTGGAAGAAGACAGCCTGTCTTTTGAGAGAGAGAGAGAGAGAGAGACCGAGAGAGAGAGACCGAGAGAGAGAGAGAGAGAGAGACCAAGGGAGAGAGAGAGAGAGAGAGAGAGAGAGAGAGAGAGAGAGAGAGAGAGAGAGACCGTTATGGCAGTTGGTTTGTGATTGTAGTGCTATGACATCGACACTAGGCCCTAGCTGCAGGTGATAAACTATGGTAGGGTAGTCATGGAGACGGAGAAGGCCAGGTCCTAAAAAGAGGGGGACAGTTCAGTCATTCTGAGTGATGTGGCCTGGGCCCTGCAGGAGGTTTTTCACCGAGGCCCTGCACGAGTTGTCAGAGCTTGATTAGACTTCTTGACTTCGACAGCAGGGTGGAGTTGATTTCTGTATCAACAGTGAAGCAGATCTATCTTTCAGATATAAACCAGTAACGAACGACAACATAAAGCATTCATATCCCAAAGTCTGACTAACAACTACAATCATGTAGCCTGTCATCTTCAACACCAGTATAAAACCTGACACAAAGCATATTTTTCATAATCAGACACACACTATATGATAATCTCTTTACCGCCAGGCACAGAGGGCCAGGTGTCGCTGATTGGCTGTAATCTCTCTCCTCATTAGCATACAGCTGTGAGGCTGTATGAGTTCCAGACTTGAGTTCCAGCCAATCAATACCCATAAACCCCAGACAGAAAATCTGCTACCATGGCAACCTAAGGATGGCTGAAAGGATCATTCTACAAGGAACTCAGAATCCAAAAAGGAAAGAATTTGCATTGTTATTAAGTGTCACAGTCATATTGGAAATAAGGAAACCAGTTTAAGTGGACCACAGGACTCCCAGTTGTTTACACTGAGCATGTTACATGCAGAAATAACATAGCCGCACAGTTTTTGCCACACCAAGTGGAAATACAAACAACTAATCTGAAACTAAATTCTATGATAGGTCAGCTGAGAAAGGCTACTGTCTGTCTATTGTGTGAGCACCACCCTGCACCACCCAAAACTTTGTCAGACAAAAGAGTGAAAAGTAAAGTACACTCAGGGAGAGAGAGTAAGAGAGGAGAAGCGAGTGATTAACCAAGACGCTGCCTAATCTTATCAGTGTGCATGACTGCCCTAGAGAAGAGAGAGAGAGAAGGGAAATACCTGTGTGCCATCCCAGCAGCAAGATTTGTGACCTGCTGCCCCAAGAAAAGGGCAACCTGTGAAAAACAAACACCATTGTAAATTCAACCCATATTTATGTTTATTTATTTCCCCTTTTGTACTTTAACTAATTGCACATCTTTACAACACTATATATACCCATAATATGACATTTGAAATGTCTCTATTCTTTGGAACTTCTGTGAGTGTAATGTCTACTGTTAATTTTTATTGTCTATTTCACTTGTTTTGGCAATGTAAACATGTTTCCCATGTCAATACATCCCTTTGAATGGAATTGAATTGAGAGAGAGGCTGAGACAGAGAAAGAATGTGGCATTAACTCATCTACACAGTTATTTTCATTACTATGATCAAGTGAACATGGCTCTGAGCAGGATGGTTGTGAAATCTATAGAGAAACTCTTCATCATCTCTAGGCCATCATGGAACATTTCATCACTTGAGCTGCTTCCACTCCTTTGACCTTTCACATAGCACTGGCCTGCCATAAGACCACTGTAACACAATCACACTGTACACACGCATACACACACACAAACACATACACACACAAATAAGGAGAGAGGACAATAGTCTTCCCATTCTACTGCTCTCCTTTTCCACTCTGCTCTGCTGCTGAATAACAGTGAGAGAGACTTTTCCAGAGACACTTGTATGAGGTAGGCCACCACCTCATCTCCCAACCCTCCCAACTCTCTGTGGGTCTATAAAGCCATCGGATAGACAGACGCTTTTAATTCAATCACAACTGCTCCTTTTGGGAGGCTGGGACGGAAAACGTCTTAACGTAATGTGACCCAGTTAGAGCCAGTCAGTAGGTCTGCCTGCATGTGTTCCAAAGCAGCCCTCCTCAGAGGCAGTATGGCGGTTGTAGTGCCAATTAGCGGATCTTCGGGAAACAAGACACGCTGAAAACGATTAACTTCACGTGTTGGATTGATTAGAGCACTTCCTGGGGTTTGTTGTTGAAAGACTTCTAGCCGACCAACTCGCACACACAAATCTAAGAATATAGAGGTGGGTGGACAATGACGATGTCAAAAACAGATGTAGCAGTGAGTCAGTGAAAGTGAAAATGATCATGTTTGTTACTGTCCCCCTCCTGCATCTGGAACACTTTAGTTTGAAGCAGTATAATGCAAACAGTGGTTGAAGGGGCTGACCAGTACTGAAAACCAGAACTTCTCTACAGCTTGAGTAACAGCATCTCTTATAGAACACCAGCTTTAAACTTGAAACCCTGGTGTGGTAAAATAGGAGTAAAAAAAATGGAGTATGGAGTATTAATGGTTCCTTTTTAATTCCCCTTCAGGCAATCTGATACAAACCAAACAGCCTTGCTATCAGGACTATCTCCTCTAGTAGTGGGTAGTGGGGTCCTGTGGTGCCAAACAGTACACCAGATGTTGGACCTTGCCTCCACACTACTGCCTGACCCCTGACCCCACAGACTCCATTTAATAACCCAATTTTACAGGCCTGTCACACCAAGCCTGTGGTCAGGCCTCGGGTTTCACGCACACACTGATAGAGGCGGGATCAGATTTCGGCTAAGAGCCCGCTCCAAATATTGATGTTAACATATTCATCATAGCAAATGTTTATATTTGGAAAAGGCCCGACAACTGTGGGCTTTGAGAAGGTGTGTATGTGTACCACTGCACCAAACCCTCCAATTGAAAGTTGCTTTAAGCGTCGCCATGCCAAAGGGGAACATATTGACGAAAACTATAAAGTGAGGTCAGTGGCCTGGTCTAATGACACACACACAGACGATATCATCAAAGAGCAGAAAAGCTGAAGTTTGGAGAGCAGACTATGTGGTCTGTATGGAGCAGACTATGTGGTCTGTATGAACTGGTTGCCAGTCAAAGACGAAGAGGTTTTATGTGACGTTAAAAGAATCGCCAACTGCACCCACACAGCACCAAGCAGGCCGGGAAAAAAAGAGCAGAGGCTGGTAAGATTTTTTCCACTCTTTGATAATTTACCATTCTGTTTAGGCAAAGGAAGAAGGACAAAAAAACAACATTAAATAACTTTTCTGCACTCCTAGCCTGCAATCCTAGCCTGCACTCCTAGCCTGCACTCCTAGCCTGCACTCCTAGCCTGCACTCCTAGCCTGCACTCCTAGCCTGCACTCCTAGCCTGCACTCCTAGCCTGCACTCCTAGCCTGCACTCATAGCCTGCACTCATAGTCTGCACTCATAGTCTGCACTCATAGTCTGCACTCATAGTCTGCACTCATAGTCTGCACTCATAGTCTGCACTCCTAGCCTGCACTCCTAGACTGCACTCCTAGACTGCACTCCTAGACTGCACTCCTAGCCTGCAATCATAGCCTGCACTCATAGTCTGCACTCATAGTCTGCACTCATAGTCTGCACTCATAGTCTGCACTCATAGTCTGCACTCATAGCCTGCACTCATAGCCTGCACTCATAGTCTGCACTCATAGTCTGCACTCATAGCCTGCACTCATAGTCTGCACTCATAGCCTGCACTCATAGCCTGCACTCATAGCCTGCACTCATAGTCTGCACTCATAGTCTGCACTCATAGTCTGCACTCATAGTCTGCACTCATAGTCTGCACTCATAGTCTGCACTCATAGTCTGCACTCCTAGCCTGCACTCCTAGACTGCACTCCTAGACTGTACTCCTAGACTGTACTCCTAGCCTGTACTCCTAGCCTGTACTCCTAGCCTGTACTCCTAGCCTGTACTCCTAGACTGTACTCCTAGCCTGTACTCCTAGCCTGTACTCCTAGCCTGTACTCCTAGCCTGTACTCCTAGCCTGCACTCCTAGACTGCACTCCTAGACTGTACTCCTAGACTGTACTCCTAGCCTGTACTCCTAGCCTACACTCCTAGCCTGCACTCCTAGCCTGCCAAGGCATCCAGCAGTAGGATGCTTGTATTTTCCCCTTTTCTTGAGGTCAGAGCTGAACAGAGCTGACCAGAGGAACATTCTCCAGCCTTCTCCAGCAGGCCTGTAATGATTGAAGCCTGTTTTATTCTGGGGTTTTTTATTGGTCCAAACACAGAACCCTGAGGGACACCACGTGCCTCGGCCCTCCAGCTCTAAACACTGCCAGTGGTCCAACAACCAGCCGGCCTGCTAACGGCTGTCATTTTTATTCTTAGATACTGTAAAGTCACCCATTCAATGATGCCATTAAACTTCTAAACCACAACTGGGTGCCCGTTAAAGATGGTGATGAAGAAATTGCGTCAAACAAACATACCAGGAAGGAAAGTGTCAACTTGAGATCGAGACCACACAGTGACTGTGCTGCAGCCAGAGACTGCCACGCATCCCCGGTTGGCTATAATGTGACAATGAATCGTAGCATATTTAGCAATTCACATTAAAGGTCCTGTCTTTCTAAATGTGTTTTGTGTATTCATGCAAGTACAGTGACGGGAAAGAGAGAGAAGAAAAATAAAGTGCAACACAGCGAATTCAAACTTAACACCGGGACTAGAACTGTTCTCTTAGGTGAATGGCTATTGATTACCTACTGACCGTTGCTATACAGTACACACTCCATCAATGGCTTGAGCCTTGGGACAAGAACAAGCATTCTCATTCAACACATTGCCACATCCATTATTCATACAAATCAGTATTTCACTGCGGCATTTCAGTTTGGATTCTTTAGACAATTGTATTGGCTGCCAACTCCCCCTGCAGAGTTATGGGCTGGCTAACAAAGGAAAGGGGAGGGGGTCAGGCTGGCCTATAAATGAGATCTCATATATGGGATGTTTTTTATATGTGACACAATCTCTATATCCTGACTATTATAAGGTTGACAATACAGGGGTCCAAAAGCTTCACCTTAGTTGGTAATCTAATATTTCTTACCCCCCAGGGCTCTCGCACACTAAGGTTTACACAAGTGTGTACGAGCACACACACAGGTGGAATCTGTTTTCAGGTTGCTGGTTTGAAGTGGGGGAAGGGGGAGTAAGGTCAGAAACTACCCTCTCATGAGCCCCTCTAGGAAAGATCTTTAGACTTCCTCAGTTTGTCATGAGCTAGTCATTCAGTTTGACCAGTCAACAGTCTAAATGCAGGTTTAGATATTCAAAATCACAGTTCAGGGAGTTGCCTCTGGACCATTTTGAGATCCGCCAAACTGTCCATTCACTAGGTCAGAGAGAAAAACAGCTACATCTGCCTCAGTCACAACCACGTCTGCTTTGTTTACATTATGAGTTCACTGTTAGTTGTATATAAATAGGCTAATGTGTTTTGTTCATGAAATGTCATTCATTGTGAAGGCAATTGACTTTCCTTTGTGTCATATTACTGATGTGTCAATAATTAATTTGACAGTTCATTTGACAGGAGAGAAGCTCTGCTAAAATAACTATTATACATAGACCTATTACTAACATTAATAACGTGATAACTGCAACAGCTGATTGTATTCGTGTCAGAAAAAAAATAATGGAAAAGTATGCTAGAATGTGCAACGTTGCCTGGCAATCTATTCGTCATTCTGGTCGGCTTTCCTGCCACGAGTTTCCCCTTCAGTGACTGGGGAAAACGCCGAACCAGCAGCTCTCAGACAAATGAAAGTAATTAGACCTACATTTACAATGAAATTAACATAGCTCAAAAGTAGGCTGAGCGTTGTTGGAAATTTGAAAAGTGGGAAACGAAGTGAATAGGAAATCTGTGTAGAGATATAAGGGGAAGAATAGACGAAAAGCGTATTGAAATGCAGAAGAAATTCTTCCCCTTACTTACGAATAGGTTTTCCAAGTTGTGCAAAACGTCCGGCGTTCAATATGCTCGCTTTCCAATAAAAAATCCAACTAGCCTAAAGATTTTTTTGAAAACCGCTGTCTTTGGGTTAGAAGTTTTCCTTTTGGATAACGCCGGTGTGTTTCTTCTACCCGCAAGACTCCTTGGTCCAAGTGTCTTCCTCCCCCACGCTCTCTGTGACCACGGATAACAGAGCTGCGAGCCTTTTTCTCCAGACCAGCATGCCTACATTTGGGAGCTAGTGACGTTATCCTCCTGTTAGCATTTAATGTCTCTGTCTCGCTCTCTCTCTCTCTCTCTCTCTCCCTCCCTCCCTCTCTCTCTCCCCCTCTCTCTCTCTCAATTAAATTAAATTCAAATGGTTTTATTGGCATGGGAAACACGTTTACATTGCCAAAGCAAATTGCTCTATCTCAGCCCTGTATTATCTGCCCTACATCCCCTATATTTGCCATAGAGCCCCTATATCTGCCCTACATGCCCTATATCTGTTCTATATGCCCCATATCTGTACTACAAAATTAAATCTAGAATTGGCTTCCTATTTCACAAACAAAGCATCCTTCACTCATGCTGCCAAACATACCCTCGTAAAACTGACTATCCTACCGATCCTTGACTTCGGAGATGTAATTTATAAAATAGCCTCCAACACTCTACTCAGCAAATTGGATGCAATCTATCACAGTGCCATCCGTTTTGTCTCCAAAGCCCCATATACTACCCACCACTGCGACCTGTATGCTCTCGTTGGCTGGCCCTCGCTTCATATTCATCGCCAAACCCACTGGCTCCAGGTCATCTAGAAGTCTTTGCTAGGTAAAGCCCCGCCTTATCTCAGCTCACTGGTCACCATAGCAGCACCCACCCATAGCACCGCTCCAGCAGGTATATCTCACTGGTCACCATAGCAGCACCCACCCATAGCACCGCTACAGCAGGTATATTTCACTGGTCACCATAGCAGCACCCACCCATAGCACCGCTCCAGCAGGTATATCTCACTGGTCACCATAGCAGCACCCACCCATAGCACCGCTCCAGCAGGTATATCTCACTGGTCACCATAGCAGCACCCACCCATAGCACCGCTCCAGCAGGTATATCTCACTGGTCACCATAGCAGCACCCACCCATAGCACCGCTCCAGCAGGTATATCTCACTGGTCACCATAGCAGCACCCACCCATAGCACCGCTCCAGCAGGTATATCTCACTGGTCACCATAGCAGCACCCACCCATAGCACCGCTCCAGCAGGTATATCTCACTGGTCACCCCCAAAGCCAATTCCTAGTTTGGCCGCCTTTCCTTACAGTTCTCTGCTGCCAATGACTGGAACGAATTGCAAAAATCACTGAAGCTGGACTCATATCGCCCTCACTAAGCATCAGCTATCAGAGCAGCTCACAGATCAGCCCATTTGTAAATAGCCCACCAACTACCTCATCCCCATATTGTTATTTATTTTATTCATATTTTTTTGTTACTCCTTTGCACCCCAGTATCTCTACTTGCACATTCATCTTCTGCACATCTATCACTCCAGTGTTTATTTGCTAAATTGTAATTATTTCACCACTACGGCCTATTTATTGCCTTACCTCCCTCATCTTTTGCACACACTGTATATAGACTTTTCTATTGTGTTATTTACTGTACGTTTGTTTATTCCATGTGTAACTCTGTGTTGTTGTATGTGTTAACTGCTTTGCTTTATCTTGGCCAGGTTGCAGTTGTAAATGAGAACTTGTTCTCAACTGGCCTACCTTGTTAAATAAAGGTGAAATAAATGAAACAAAAAACATCCCCTATATCTGCCCTACATGCCCTAGATCTGTCCAACGTGCCCTTTGTCTGTTCTACATCCCCTATATCTGTCCTACATACTCTATATCTTCCCTACATGCCCTATATCTGCCCTACATGCCCTATATCTGCCCTACATGCCCTACATCTGTTCTATATACCCTATATATGTCCTACATGCCCTACATCCGCCCTACATGCCCTAAATCTGCCCTACATCCCCTACATCTGCTATATCTGACCTACATGACCTATATCTGCCCTACATGCCCTTTATCTGTCCTACATAACCTATATCTTCCCTACATGCCCTATATCTGCCCTACATGCCCTATATCTGCCCTACATGCCCTACATCTGTTCTATATACCCTATATATGTCCTACATGCCCTACATCCGCCCTACATGCCCTAAATCTGCCCTACATCTGTCCTACATCTGCTATATCTGACCTACATGACCTATATCTGCCCTACATGCCCTTTATCTGTCCTACATAACCTATATCTGTCCTACATGCCCAATATCTTCCCTACATGCCCTATATCCTCCCTACATGCCCCATATCTGTCCTACATGCCCTATATCACCCCTACATGCCAGATATCTGTCCTACATGAGCTTTATCTGTCCTACATACCCTGTATCTGCCCTATATGCCCTATATCTGCCCTACATGCCCTATATATTTCCTAAATGCCCTAAATCTGCCCTACATCCCATATATCTGTCCTACATCTGCTATATCTGACCTA